>NC_036852.1:10649916-10659056 GCF_002910315.2 Salvelinus sp. IW2-2015
AGAAATTTTGTTAAAATTTACATAAGTATTCAGATCCTTTGCTATGAGAGCGAAATTGAGCTCAGTCGCATCCTGTTTCTCATTGATCATCCTTGAGATGTTTCTACAACTTGATTGGAGTGCCACCTGTGGTAAATTAATTGATTGGACATGATTGTGGAACGGCACACACTTTTCTATATAAGGCCTACAGTTGACAGTGCATGTCAGAGCAAAAACCAAGCCATGAGTCGAAGGAAATGTACGTAGAGCTCAGAGACAGGATTGTGTCGAGGCACAGATCTGGAGAAGGGTACCAAAAAATGTCTGTAGCATTGAAGGTCCCAAGAACACATTTGCCTCCATCATTCTTAAATGGAAGAAGCTTGGAACCACCAAGACTCTTCCTAAGCTGGCCGCCCGGCCAAACTGAGCAATTGGGAGAAGGGCTTTGGTCAGGTCCCCAAATATAGGTGTGCCAAGCTTGTAGCGTCATACCCAAGAAGACTCAAGGCTGTAATCGCTGCCAAACAAAAGTACTGAGTAAAGGGTCTGAATACTTAAATGTAATATTTCAGTTTAACATGTTTTATACATTAGCAAAATGTTCTAAAAACCTGTTTTTACTTCGCAACTATGTGGTATTGTGTGGAGATAGATGTGGGGAAAACAAATTTGAATCCATTTTAGAATAAGGCTTTAACGTAACAAAAATAGTGAAGGGGTCTGAATACTTTCCGAATGCACTGTAGGCACACATGTATGAAGTTAAACGCGCGCGCACACACACACACACACACACACTTCCCACTTCTTAGGAATCCACCAGAGCAGAGAGGTTCCCACCTCACACAGACTGCTCCAGTCCCCATCATCATTCCTATCTACAGCCCGTGTCTCTACCTTCTGGCTAGGGCTCTTATCGTAAAACAACAATCCTCTCTTACACTCTCAACTTACATGGAAACAAATTAAAGTAGATCACCCAAAATCCCTCTACAGTTCCACTGTAGACTCTCTGCAGATTTTCACTCTGGCTTTTCTGTGTCTGAGCTTGTCTATGTTAGAGACTTAGTGTTAGCATTTGAGGTAGATCTATGCCCAGGCTTTTCTGTGTCTGAGCTTGTCTATGTTAGAGACTTAGTGTTAGCATTTGAGGTAGATCTATGCCCAGGCTTTTCTGTGTCTGGAACTTTTGGGATGTTAGCGTTCGAATCTTAGCGTTCGAAGAAGATTTATGCTCAGGTTTTTCAATCACTGGAGTTTTTCCTGTGTTAGCGACTTAGCGTTAGCATGTTATCATCTAAGGGAGATTTATGCCTGAGCTTTTCTTTGCCTATGCTTTTTGTGTGTTAGTATCTGAGGTAGCTACTGTGGGCTCCCCAAGGCCCCATGGCTGAGACTGTGTGGCGACACATTCAGCGGGAAGATTTAGGGTCTGGGGAGACAGCGACTCATGAATAGATCTGGCGCTGGCTCGGCCTCCACTACACTACAGCTCACACTGAATGTCTTCTGCCCGCAATAGACTACTCCAGATTCATATACTGTTGACCTGAATAGGAATGTGGAAGGTAAGGTGAGAGGACATACAAGATTTGTGCATAGTTAAACACCACTGTTAGCTCACTTTGTRTGTATTTGCACAATTGAGAGATCGCCATAGCAAGATATATAGATAACAGAAAGAAAGTACGGTGTTGAGGCACACGTCAGAGGGTGTGTTCAGTACAGGTGTACAGTGTCAAGTCTACATGAGGTTGAAAGATGTTGTGTTAAGGTTGTGATAAGGTATTTATTGTGCACAACCTCTGGACTCACCGTAAACCCAGCCCACGRYCACYGACTGGAAGATGGACAGGAGCAGCAGACTGGCCCCACTACAGGAGTAGTGGTCATAGATCTGGAACACATAGAGACCACCCTATCCAAAGAGATTGAGAGAACTTTACATCACAGATTTATCACCACATCATAGATCTACACAATTGAAAAGACAGAGGGAGATCATTTAATTGGGAGAAGACATTTGGATAATGTACTAATTGTAACAGAGTGTCTAGCAGTAAGTGGATATATCAACTAGTCGGGCATTATTTCAAAAAGACAGACAGACAAACAGACAACCAATCATGTAGACAGACAGGCAAGCAGACTGAGACAGACAGTCAGCTAGCCAGCCATGTAGCCAGTCACGTAGACAGCCACCCAAGCTAACCAACCAGTCATGTGGCCAGTAAAACAGACAACCATCCATCCATCCATCCATCCATCCACCTAGCCTGACAACTCACACTAAATTCTTCTGCTGCTCTGTCATTCGCTACAGACTTTAGGGGCACAAGGGGCATTTTATAAAACAAAGTAATCAGCGATTGGATCGTCTCTAACCAATCGGAGAATCAAAGCCAAAGATGAATTTTCAAACTGCCGCTTTACCCACGTGTGCTTTGGCTGTGGCCTAACCCATCAGTTTCTTGACCAATCAGACGGCCCTGAATGTGTTCGCATTTGGTGAAGGGTTGGGGAGGCACTCAAGATTCAGACTTCCAGAGAAGAAACTAACGTCCAAGGGCGTGGGGTAGCACTTGGCTGGAGCAAGGAGTCTGGGTAGCCAAGAAATCATCTACCCATGCATCCATCCAACCAGACTCACCGGGGTGACCATGACCAGGCCAACMAGGAAGCAGACGACACACACCATCAGCAGCAGCAGCTCTCGTCGATAACCCCGCCGGATCACCGTAGGGTAGAGGTCAGTCACAGAGGTCATCAGGGCCTCCAGGCTCACAAACTGGACAGGGGGTGGAAGGGGGAGGGGAACGGGGTAGGTTGGCGTTGGTAAGACGGCTGTTACATTGCAATGCTTGTCTGTTGCATACTGTGTGGGTGTGTCTGTGTGTGCATGTGGATACGATGCTTGTTACATTGTAATTCTTATTTGTTATACACTGGATGCATGTGTGGAAGAGACCCTGTGCGTTTGTGTGTGTGCCATACACACACACCTGTGTGTCCAGCCCCAGCATGATGATCATGAGGAAGAAGCACACAGCCCACAGCTGAGGGAGAGGCATCATGGCTACAGCCCGAGGGTACGCTATAAAGGCCAGCCCAGGGCCTGGAGAGAAACACACACAGTCAGACAAACACAGCCATACAACACCGAGTCAGACACATATAGAAAGTATTCAAACCCCTCGACTTTTCCCACATTTTGTTCTGTTACAAAGTGGGATTAAAATGGATTTAATTGTATTTTTTGTCACAAAAATACTGTCAAAGTGGAAGAATAAAAATAAAAAAAGTATTAAAAAGTTATAAACAATAAAACACAACTATATCTTGATTATATAAGTATTCAACCCCCTGAGTCAATACATGTTAGAAACACCTTTGGCAGCAATTACAGCTGTGAGTCTTTTGGGGTAAGTCTCTAAGAGCTTTGCACACCTGGATTGTACAATATTTGCCCATTATTCTTATTAAAATTCTTCAAGCTCTGTCAAGTTGATCATTGCTAAACAGCCACTTTCAAGTCTTGCTAAATATTTTCAAGACGATTTAAGTCAAAACTGTAACTCGGCCACTCAGGAACATTCAATGTCATCTTGGTTAGCAACTCCAGTGAAGATTTTGTCTTGTGATTTAGGTTATTCTCCTGCTGTAACATGAATTAATCTCCCAGTGTGTTGGAAATCAGACAGAAACAGGGTTTCCTATAGGATTTTGCCTGTGCTTAGCTGTACTCCATTTCCTTTTTATCCTAAAAAACTTTAGTCCTCACCCATGACATGCATACCCATAACATGATGCAACCACCACCATGCTTGAAAATTTGAAGAGTGGTACTCTGTGACGTGTTGTGTTGAATTGCTTTGTATTCAGGACAAAAAGTACATTTATTTGCCACATTTTGCCTTGTTGCAAACATGAGGCATTCTTTGGAATATTTGTTATTGGGTACAAGCTTCCTTCATCCACACTGTCATTTAGGTTAGTATTGTAGGATAACTACAATGTTGTTGATCCATCTTCAATTCTCATATCACAACTAGGGATGTTGAGGTGACTATTATCGCCTCACCGGCTAGGCCTACTATATTTATTTCTCAATTTTCCTAATATTAAGCACATTGCTTATATTTACAACAGGAATATAGCCTACCTGGCTGGCATAAAAATAAACCACGGGGAAAAGCATCCTCCATTCACTATATAAGTGCATAGATTACATGTATTTGTTCCGCTGCCCCTGGTTCGATACAGGTGCATGATATTGGTCCATTCTAAATCAAAACAAATGTCACACATGATTTAGTATACGTAAAGACAAGATTAAATCAAGAATAGTCTTATGGGTGAAAATATTAGCCTACCCCTTGTGAATGATCCCCAGCATAAAAAACTGCCTTTTTTTGTGACTTTTTCTTATCATAGTCTCACACCTCATGTAGCCTATCCCATAGGCCAATATATTTTAATAAGGTTTGGATCACAACTAAAGTGGCCAAATAACTTCTTAAAATTAAGCACATTAACCCTTTACAAGGGGTGTAGAGCTTAACTGTCATACACAGTTGAAGTCGGAAGTTCACATACACTTAGGTTGGAATCATTAAAACTCGTTTTTCAACAACTCCACAAATTTCTTGTTAACAAACTATAGTTTTGGCAAGTCGGTTAGGACATCTTCTTTGTGCATGACACAAGTCATTTTTCCAACAATTGTTTACAGACAGATAATTTGACTTATAATTTACTGTATCACAATTCCAGTGGGTCAGAAGTTTACATACACTAAGTTGACTGTGCCTTTAATTCCAGAAAATGATGTCATGGATTTAGAAGCTTCTGATAGGAAAATTGACATAATTTGAGTCAATTGGAGGTGTACCTGTGGATGTATTTCAAGGCCTACCTTCAAACTCAGTGCCTCTTTGCTTGACATCATGGGAAAATCAAAAGAAATCAGCCAAGAACTCAGAATTTTTTTTGTAGACCTCCACAAGTCTGGTTCATCCTTGGGAGCAATTTCCAAACGCCTGAAGGTACCACGTTATCAAATAGTACGCAAGTATAAACACAATGGAACTACGCAGCCGTCAGGAAGGAACTGTTCTGTCTCCTAGAGATGAATGTACTTTTGGTGCGAAAAGTGCAAATCATCCCAGAACAGCAGCAAAGGACCTTGTGAAGATGCTGGAGGAAACAGGTACAAAAAGTATCTATTATCACAGTAAAACGAGTCCTATATCAACATAACCTGAAAAGGCCGCTCGAGCAAGGAAGAAGCCACTGCTCCAAAACCACCCTAAAAAAGCCAACTACGATTTGCAATTGCACATGGGACCAAAGATGCGTAGTTTGTGAAGAAATGTCCAAATGTCTGATGAAACAAAATATAGACTGTTTGGCCATAGGGTCTAATAATCGTTCATGTTGGGTGAGAAAAAGGGGAGGCTTAAGCCGAAACACCATCCCAACCTGAAGCACCAGGGTGGCAGCATCATGTGTGGTGCTTGCTCAAGGACGACTGATGCACTTCCACAAAAATAGAGGCATCTGAGGTAGGAAAATATTGATATATTGAGCAGCAACATCTCAAAATAATCAGGAAGTAAAGCTTTATCACAAAGGTCTTCCAATAGGACAATGACCCCCAAGCATACTTCCAAAGTTCTGCAAACAAATCAAGGCATTGGAAGTGCCATCAAAAGCAACGTGACCAATCATATTAGAACATTTTGGGCAGAAACTGGAAAAAGCGTGTGGCCAGCAAGAGGCCTACAAACCTACTCAGTTATCACCAGCTCTGTCAGGCAGAATGGCCCAAATAGCACCCAACTTATATGTTGGGAAGCTTGTGGAAGGGCTACCCGAAATGTTTGACCGAAGTTAAGCAATTTAAAGGCAATGTTACCAAATACTAATTGAGTGTATGTAAATTTCTGACCCACTGGGAATGTGACAAAATAAATAAAAGCTGAAATAAATCATTCTCTCTACTATTATTCTGACATTTCACATTCTTAAAATAAAGTGGTGATCCTAACTGACCTAAGACAGGGAATGTTTACTAGGATTAAATGTCAGGAATTGTGAAAAACTGAGTTTAAAATGTCTTTGGCTAAGGTGTATGTAAACTTCCGACTTCAACTGTACAGCCCAATGTTTGTAAAACAACTAAACGTACAGTAATAACTCTAAATTAAGCATATAGGAGTACCTATTTCTTTGTTAACCGCTCAACACAGAATAGTGCACACTCCCTCAAATCATTTGGAGAAAATATCCTTTCTATTTCATTCAGCTTAGTTCAATTGTATTCTTCATACTATAAAATAATATAAAATAATGATATGGAATTATAAGCAAATCTTGTCTGCTAAATGAACTAGTGGAGCCCACAGCCATTTGGCATAACCAGATCAGGACCTAACATAAGGATGACTCAGAGTATGCTATTCTTTTCTTCTGAAATAGAAAACATTTTCTTCATATCATGTTTCTTTAGACCTGTCTAAAATAAATAATGGATTTATTGTGAAGGTGTGGGCTATATTACATGGATTTATTAGATGTTTTAAAATGGAAGCAAAGAGATGCTAAATGTGTTTATGTTAATTAACGGTCAATTACCATGTGACCGACAGTTATTTGCTTGACAATCACCGGCTGACGAAATTTCGTGACCGCCACAGCCCTAATCACAACCATTAAACCGGAAACTGTTTTCACCATCGACCTCATGGTGAAATCCCAGAGTGGTTTCCTTCCTCTCCGGCAACTGAGTCAGAAAAGACGCCTGTATCTTTGTAGTGACTGGGTTTATTGATACACCATCCAAAGTGTAATTAATAACTTCACCATGCTCAAAGGGATATTCAGCATTTGCAATTTTTTAAATATATATATATATATATATTTTCACACATCTACCAATCGATGCCCTTCTTTGCAAGGCATTGGAAAACCTCCCTGGTCTTTATGGTTGAATCTGTGCTTGAAATTCATTACTCGATTGAGGGACCTTACACATAATTGTATGTGTGGGGTACAGAGATGGGGCAGTCATTAAAAATCATGTTAACCACTATTATTGAACACAGAATGAGTCCATGCAACATATGTGATTCGTTAAGCACATTTTTACTCCTGAACTTATTTAAGCTTGCATAACAAAAGGGATGAATACGTATTGACTCAAGATCTCTTAGCTTTTCATTTGTAATTAATTTGTAAAAAAAAAAAATTAAAAAAAATCAAAATTCCACTGAGGGTTATGGGGTATTGTGTGTAAATCAGTGGCAAAAAAATCTTAATTTAATCAATTTTAAATTCAGGCTGTAACAACAAAATGTAGAAAATGTAAAGAGGTGTGAATACTTTCAGAATCCGCTATGTATACAACTGTACATGTTACACACAGTCAGCGACATAGACACAAATACAGATGCGTTTAAATAGTCAAACACATATATCGGCATAGAAAAAACAACTACACAAGCAACCCCCCCCCCAGTAATGTACCTGACTGGGCCACATCTGCGATGTCCACACCCTGCTCCTGAGCCATGAAGCCTAGCACAGAGAAGATGGCAAAGCCTGCCAGGAAGCTGGTGCCACTGTTCAGCAGGCACAGGGAAAAACAGTCCCTGGCAAACCACACAGACAATCACAATCAATCACTGAGTAAATATAGGGAACAGACAATCTCAATCAATCACGACTTTAAAGTAAGTATAAAAAAAGAACAATAATCAATAAATAAATGAAAACACAATCAGTCAGTTAATCAATGAATCAAATATCTGATCTGCTAAATAATCGATAAATTGATTAACGAGAATGTTAAAAAGCACACAATGGCAAGAAGACTGTCAGAATACAGAATACATCTGAATAAATTAGTCTTTCAAAAAATACTATACAGCCCCATACAATTGATCAACCCAATCAATCAAAACAAGACATGAACCATTCCATAGTGGCATAAAAAGAAGGGATCATGTTCAAAAGAGTAATCAGTTATCTTTATGGTCCGGCGCCAGCTTCAACTTTCAAAGAGCTGTCCAGCTACAAAAGAAGCCTGGGTCATGTATATTGTGTACCACCCCCCCCCCCAAAAAAAAAGACAAACAGGGAGGGACTACCTGGACCTGTCCAATAAGAAACGCACATTTTTGTTTTTCCGTTGCAAAGTGCTTTAAAACGTTTTCCATTATGTTCCCGAATGAACACAACCCMGGGTTTGTAATTGCCAGGACCTGCATGTCAGTGTGGGAAACAGACAGTGTGGGATTTTGTTCTAGGTGGAGTACGGTGTCAGTGTTTTYCCTGTCATTCCAGGCATTCTTTTTGTAAAATATCTGGGGACTGGGAGTTGGGGGATGMATCCTAAATGAATCCCTATTACCTATTCCCCGGGTCAAAAGTAGTGTTAATTTTTTTGAGCAGTGTACATTCATACATTCATAATTTTATTCATTCATACCATATGTGTGTGTTTACAAAAAGTATATATGGGGGATTGGAAATGATGCAAATTACATTTTGGAGCTACAATCTATCTGCAATATTAAAGTTATCTTCCCCTAAATAAAGAAATAACATATTACCCATTGGTAAAATAGGCATTTTGATTCGACACCTAGTCTATGCATATATCTATGCGCCATGCGCTCTCTATCTCTGTCTTTGTCTTTCTTTCTCTCTCTTTTTGTCGTGCGCTCTCTCTCTCTCTCTACTTTTTACCCTTTCTCTTTCCTCATTTGTATTTTTTCTCTCTCATCCTTCCTTCCGTCCTCTATTGTCCATCTCTGTTTAGGTATGGATGGATGCGGACTCAGATATTCTTCTCTTATGGCATCTGTCTGGGAGCCTTACGCCTGGGCAGCTACAACAAATACAACAACGACTGCTATAAGTGAGCCTCACACACACACGCACATGCACACACACAGTAGATGATAGAAACCAAATACACACAAAGTGGTACTAATTTCATCAATAGCTCAAGACAAATAAGCAAAGGATATTCACTTTCAGTTTTCATCTCATGAATTGGCAGATTTATCCGTAGAACTTTTGCTTTCTTAAGGTACTCCCTGCCTTTGTTCCAAAATGGCACCCAATTCCCTATGTAGTTGGCACTAACT
>NC_036852.1:10663015-10668030 GCF_002910315.2 Salvelinus sp. IW2-2015
GCGACTCAATTCAAATCATAGAGCCCCAACCTGCTCCACAATGCCAACCAGAGAGCATGTGTAAGGACATCAGGGCTAAAAATGATATGGGTGACTCAGTTTTACCATTGCCAATCCGTTTGACAATTTTACCCGGCCCCTAATAGAGCTTTACAAGGTAAAATTTTACCAACTTGGGGACCAGACTGGCCATGGTGAGACCACTGTCGTTCTGTAGACTCGTTTCCTCGGCTGGTAAAGACAGGAAACCAAGTCAGGGCAGCTGACCAGCTCGAGCAAACGAGAATAGGTCACAAGACTAACGAGCCAAACTGGCAGCATCTAATCTTTTTGGAAATTGTTGAATGAGAGTCTCTGATAAGATATTGCTTAAGTATACCCAATAAAAGTCTGGGATGAACCAACAAACCCTACATTTCCACAATGTCTAAAATGACGTTCAAGCTTCAGTCGCCTCACTATCGTGTTTGTCCCGCCGACTACAGAGGATATTCAGGGACAGGATACATGAGAACCTGTCAAACTTGGATTCAATTGATAAGAGGGGAACTTCTCACGTCACACTAACGTGCCATGGTACGAAGTGTGGAAACCAGCCAATTCCTAGACAAATGGTAGAGACCCCCAAAGCTTTCTTGTGGAGAAAAGCCCCAAGGTATATACAGATACATATTCAAAAGCGCGGCTGGGAAGGTGAAGTAGGAGGGGTCCTTCTACACATCCAATCAGTCTCTGGAACCCGCTAACATAGTTCCCCAATCCATACGCCTTCCCGAAAACCCCGAGCACATGTAAAAAACGTGATTACCGGTATCTCGCTGTCAGGTTATAAATGTGCCATGATGTAATCAGCCTCTTCATCTAATTTATCATATTCATGACAGAATAAGCAAACTGCGACACTACTTATGAATTGAGAGACATAGTATGAGATAATGGCACGAAACTCCTAGAGCTAACAGGTGTGCAGGTAACCAAACATAACAGTAGATTATCATTTTTTTTTTATAATGCGGAAGCTGGCTCCCTGAAAACCTTTCTCTTGATAACGTGTATCTAATATTATATTTATCAAATCCAGTGTTTTAGATGCCCATGTTCCGAGTCTAGGAAAGTGTTATAATTGAACGCATTTTGCTGCTAACAGTACGAGTTGTAGTTTCAGGACAACCTGCCGGAATTATTGTCATGTTTCAGTTCAGTGGAACCGATTCTGGTGGTGCAAGATTGTCCGAATAAGTTTGGGTCAGTAACTTACCCGGACTGCTATTCAATCCGTATCGCCCTGAACCTCAGCGTTGCGGCGCGATTGACCAAATTAATAAAGGCCCTCACAACCTGATTCCCGACGATACGGAGACGTGACATTCATGGTAAACGCTTGCATATTTGTCGGCTCAAGGCCGGTGAGAAATTAACCTTTACATTTGCATCACTGTCAATCTCGAACGGTTCTACAAACAAATTGAATCTCCAAAGCCCTAGGTCAATATACACTCCTTGAGAGAAGATAAAATAAGCTGATATATATTACATGAGAAGTCGCAAACACTGCACACATATCCACTAACCATGTGGAGGCTGGCTGAGCGGGAGGACCCCAGCTCATATAAATGGCGTGGATCCCGTCAAGGAAATAGAAAGATAGGCATATAAAACATATGGAAACCACCCTGTATTTGTTGTATGGATAAACATTCCACTAAATCGCTCCAGTTTTCTATCTACCATGAGCCCGTTCCTCCCCAATAAAGGGCCACCAAACCTAGCCTGTGCTCAGGAACCAACAGTTCATTCACCTCATGAATGTGACCGAGCGACAGATTCACATGGATCGGGCTAAGCATTCTTTACCCCAATTCGTCCAGTCACCTAAAACCAAAAAACAAGCATTGGAAAAGAAGGCATTCGATGCACAGCGGGACGTCTGTACCAAACCAAATAATCTATAATTCTCCTTCATTGAGCTGCCTCCGATATATCCCGTGGCTATGCATGGGAGGTCTTTACACCTTGTAATTTTGTACGAGCTCCCACATAAATGTAATTCTATAGTGGTCATATGGAGGAGAAAGTATTTTTTCAACTAACTCCTCTTAGTTCGACCCAAAGGTCGACGTGTCCGTCCTTAAAGCCGACGAAAGCCATTCCATACTTCACAGTGTTTCCACTTGCAACCACATTTTGACAGCCTCTGATACAGACAACAGTTGTGTATTATATATCATGTCGGAAAATTAAGAGGGATATCTTATCTTGCCCAAACTTAGTACCTTGATAAGGGTTACAGAAGAGCCTGTCTGAGATGATTTGTAACCCGCTTTTGCATTATCAAAATTCTACTTATTTGCGTCAATGCGCTTGCAGACATCAGTGTTTTCCCATAACTTATTTTGTGATGGAAAATGTTTGTCATATAAGAACTGTACTCTTGTTTTTTTAAACATACTTTCATACTGTATCTATTTTTCATAAGTAATGAAAACAGAAGGTCTGTTACTTGAATGTTTATTTAAAGAGATAACTATGTTGCCTTTTTTTTACACTGTGGTAGCTAGAGTGAGAACAGTGTTTCCAGCTTGAAGGAGCTGGTACAGGTGGAACATATGAAAAAAAAACTGGACCTCCTCCATATAAACTTAGTGGTCTCTGTTTCAGCATTAGAATTTTATGGATTAGGTCTAAATAGACAAACCTGTATGTGCGTTTATTAATAGAATCTGTCCCCTAATGTACATGAGATCGCTTGACCAACCACGAAGGCCCCGAGCCGTTCACAGCCTCAGTACATCCTGGGACTGTACTTTCGTGCCCATGTCAATGTGGATTCTCTACCCGTCTGTCTGAGTGGTGTGGACAGGTGTCTTTTATACAGGTAACGAGTTCAAACAGGTGTAGTTAATACAGGTAATGAGTGGAGAACAGGAGGGCTTCTTAAAGAAAAACTAACAGGTCTGTGAGAGCCGGAATTCTTACTGGTTGGTAGGTGATCAAATACTTATTTCATGCAATAAAATGCAAATTAATTATTTAAAAATCATACAATGTGATTTTCTGGATTTTTGTTTTAGATTCCGCCTCTCACAGTTGAAGTGTACCTATGATAAAAATTACAGACCTCTGTCAAGCATGGTGGAGGCAATGTGATGGTCTGCGGGTGCTTTGGTGGTGGTAAAGTGGGAGATTTGTACAGGGTAAAAGGGATCTTGAAGAAGTAAGGCTGTCACTCCATTTTGGAACACCATGCCATACCCTGTGGACGGCACTTAATTGGATCCAATTTCCTCCTACAACAGGACAATGACCCAAAGCACAGATCCAAACTATGCAAGAACTATTTACGGAAGAAGCAGGTAGCTGGTATTCTGTCTATAATGAAATGGCCAGCACAGTCACCAGATCTCAAACCTACTGAGCTGTTGTGGGAGCAGCTTGACCGTATGGTACATAAGTGCCCATCAAGCCAATCCAACTTGTGGGAGGTGCTTAAGGAAGCATGGGGTGAAATCTCTTCAGATTACGTCAAAAAATTGACAACTAGAATGCCTAAAGTCTGCAAGGCTGTAATTGCTGCAAATGGAGGGTTATTTGACGAAAGCAAAGTTTGAAGGACACAATTATTATTTCAATTAAAAATCATTATTTATAACCTTGTCAACGACTATATTTCCTATTCATTTTGCAACTAATTTCATGTATGTTTTCATGGAAAACAAGGACATTTCTAAGTGACCCCAAACTTTTGAACGGTAGTGTATGTCTTCACTATTATTCTACAATGTAGAAAATAATACAAATAAAGAAAAGTCTTGAATGAGTAGGTGTGTCCAAACTCTTGACTGGTACTGTGTATATATATATATATCTTTTTAAAATATATTTTCCTTTATTATATTCCCCTAACCCTTCCCTAATTGGAGTAAAATAATGGACAACAACACTTATGATTCTACATACTATATGAATTTTACGGACACAATGTATTTTACAATAGTTATTTGGTTTAATCTCATCCTTCARCTACMCTCAACCCCTCCCATCTATCTCTTAACACAATCCAGTTTTCCACTTGCCATATATTTTTCAACTGTGCTGTGATGTTTCACAAAAGTTCTGAACCTTTCTATTCTCGAGAAATAGGCTGGATATAGGTAGGCTGGATATATGATATATACTTTATTGTCCCCTATGGAAAATTTCAATTAGAAAATAGATGTTTGGATGCTGTGCGAGAATGAAGACTAACTGACAGGCTCACTTTGCTTAAAGGTAAGTTGAAGGACGTCCTCTGGAAGTCGTCATAATTAGGGCTGTGGCGGTCACGAAATTTCGTCAGCCAGTGAATGTCAAGAAACTAATTGTCGGGTCTCACGGTAATTGACCGTTTAATTAACATCAACACATTTAGCATCTCCTGGCTTCCACTACAAGCCACTGATGCAGACCTTTGGAACATGTACATTTTAATAACTCTAATAGATCCATGTAAAATAGCCTACACCTTCACAATAAATCCATATTTATTTTTAGACAGGTCTAAAAGAAACATGATATGAAGAAAATGTTGTCTATTTCAGAAGAAAAGAATAGCACACTTAGCACACTCATTTATGTTATGTCCTGATTATTATTTTTTGATTTAACTACGCAAGTCAATTAAGAACAAATTCTTATTTACAATGTTGGCGAAGGAACAGTGGGTTAACTGCCGTGTTAGGGCAGAACAACAGATTTTTACCTTGTCAGCTCGCGGATTCAATCTTGCAACCTTTCGGTTACCGGCCCAACACTCTAACCACTAGGTTACCATCCGCAACCCTGATCGGGTTATGCCATATGGCTGTGGGCTACACTAGTTCATTTAGCAGACAAGATTTGGTTAGAATGCCATGCCATTATTTATGGTATGAAGAATACAATTGAACTAAGCTGAATAAAATAGAAAGGATATTTCTCCAAAGGATTTGAGGGAGTGCGCACATGCGGCTATTCTGTGTTGTGCGGTTAGCAAGAAG
>NC_036852.1:10672693-10681054 GCF_002910315.2 Salvelinus sp. IW2-2015
CTCAACTACTCACCACACATGTACGGCAGTAGTTTATGCTTTCCGTACTAGATTCATTCTCTTATCCTTTGAGTGAATGGACAACATGTCAGTTCATGCTGCAAGAGCTCTGGAAGTTAAAGTAGAGTTGAAGGACGTCCTCTGGAAGTCGTCATAATTAGGGCTGTGGCGGTCACGAAATTTCGTCAGCCAGTGAATGTCAAGAAACTAATTGTGGTCTCACGGTAATTGACCGTTAATTAACATCAACACATTTAGCATCTCCTGGCTTTCACTACAAGCCACTGATGCAGACCTTTGGAACATGTACATTTTAATAACTCTAATAGAATCCATGTAAAATAGCCTACACCTCACATAAATCCATTATTTATTTTTAGACAGGTCTAAAGAAAACATGATATGAAGAAAATGTTGTCTATTTCAGAAGAAAGATAAGCACACTTAGCACATCATATTATGTTATGTCCTGATTATTATTTTTTGATTTAACTACGCAAGTCAATTAAGAACAAATTCTTATTTACAATGTTGGCGAAGGAACAGTGGGTTAACTGCCGTGTTCAGGGCAGAACAACAGATTTTTACCTTGTCAGCTCGCGGATTCAATCTTGCAACCTTTCGGTTACCGGCCCAACACTCTAACCACTAGGTTACCATCCGCAACCCTGATCGGGTTATGCCATATGGCTGTGGGCTACACTAGTATTCATTAGCAGACAAGTTTGGTTAGAATGCCATGCCATTATTTATGGTATGAAGAATACAATTGAACTAAGCTGAATAAAATAGAAAGGATATTTTCTCCAAAGGATTTGAGGGAGTGCGCACATGCGCTATTCTGTGTTGTGCGTTAGCAAAGAAGCGGTACTCCTATATGCTTAATTTAGAGTTATTTATGAACTTTAGTTGTTCTTCAAACATTGGCTCTATGTTTGGATTTTTAATACATTGTAAGGCTACATGAAGTGCTCTATGATGATTTGAAAAAGTAGCTTGAAGGCAGGTGCTTTGTTTTTTGCGCAGGCTGTACACACTTCATCTGTCTCTCATTTTCAATTTGACAAGCAATTAATGCCTCGAATTTCCCGGCGGCATCCCCTTGTGTGGCGTAATGCACCCTAAAAAATATATATCTATCTACCTCTATATTGTTTTTTTCCTGCGGTTTCGAGAACAAAGATGACGAGTTAACAAACTTATCAGAGCTCTTGCAGCATGAACTGACATGTTGTCCATTCACTCAAAGGATCAGAGAATGAATCTAGTACCGAAAGCATAAACTACTGCCGTACATAGTGTGTGGTGAGTAGTTGACTCAAAGACAATAGTTTTACAGTTTTGAACAAACGACATTTTTTCAAAATTTAAAGAAGAAGCAGCAGAGGGAGAGCTAGCTATATTTTGTTGTATCGTTTTCTCTTTAGTTTACCTTTCACTTACTTAGCTAGCTAATGCAGCTAATTTAGCATACTCAACAACCTGAAACAAACAGTGAGACGAATGCAATTTATGTTAGCTAGCTGGCTATCCAACACTGCAACTCTTCCAAGTGAAAGTAAGCTTTTAGTCATATTCATTTATTGCCAACGGGGCTGGCCGGTGTAACTGCTAAACAGCTTGCTGTACACTGTACTGTGTGATTGTACATATGGATTGGATTGTGGGTTTACTAATGAGTCAGTTCTAGTAGCTATGTTGACTATGACGTTAGATAATATGGTGACAACGATGTAGGCAGTGTAGTGGTTAATGGTTATGGTATGAAGGTTTGGCTTGGAGAGGTTTTTTCACTTGGTCACAGACAGCTGTTGTGTTGTGCACTGAAGTCCACTAGCGAAGGGAAAAAGTGAGAGGAGGAGAGCRCATAGATGCGAGAAGGATTTATACACTGTGGAAAGTGATGATGCTGTATATGGCTGCTAAGAAAGTGAACTGTTTGCGCGGGTTATCAGGGGTATACTTATTCCGCAGATTCTGTTGCAAAATGTTTCCTAAATGGAAGCAAACGCAATGAAACAGGGATGAACCGAGCTGAATTTGTTTTAGTTGCAAAACGGAAGGTTTTGCAACTGTTTGGACGAATGATTACACACCAGATCAGCTAGATGCAGGCAAGAGGGTATTGAATGTGTCACTGTCTGTCACCTTGATTACTCCAATTACTCTCAACCTGTGCACCTACGTTATAAACTTTCACTTGTAGGCTAGGTTGTAGCAACCTCATGATGGGTATAGCGCAAATTTAAGTATCATGTAGTAGCCTAAACCTATGTTACATTGAGCTGGGTAAATGGAATATCAGTCATCCAATATGCTGTAATAGAAATAAGGCCATGCTCAAAGAAAACTAAATCGTCCTCCCTAATCTTAAACGGCACCGACCGCCACTGGTATTATATGTTATGTCGCCCAAACCGAATAATCATATTTGTCTTCGTAAAATGYGTTTATAACATAAGGAAGAGAAATGTCAACACCAAAGTGGTTTTCAACCACTCTGGGTCGAGTGGGTTGACACCCTACATAGACTGATTCAGWCTAGACCTACTCCAATAGAGGGGCGCTTGGGACTCGCTAAAAAGCAGCCAGTCCAATCAGTATCCTCTCAGAAATGACCAGGGTCGTGTTTATTAGTGCACACATTGAAAAACGTTGTAAAAGGTTTCACAATGTAAGCTTTTCTTATGGGACAAGTTCTGGTAGTCTCTCCCTGTTTCAGTCAGTTTTCTTCAGTTTTGTGCCTAATCAAAAAAAAACAGTATGTTGGCGGGTATGGGCGTGGGTAGTGGGCGGGTATGAGGGTGGGTCGCAGGTACCTGTGGGTCTGCCAGGCGGTGATGTTGGGATTGAGATAGTAGACGATGCCCTGGGAAGCTCAGGCAGGGTGATGCCACGTACCAGCAGGATGGCAAGCATCAAGTAGGGGAACGTGGTGGTAAGGTAGACCACTGGAACAACAGTAGGATAGCTTCTAGATTAATAATATCTGAAATCCAACCGAAAATGGCATGATAAGTTTTAGAATCTAGATTCTATATCAATCACATATATGTAACTGTACATCTATGATACCTTATGTCAACCACATCTATACTGTACATTTCAATTCCATTCGAAAATGCTATAATACCTTCTAAACTCAGCAAAAAAATAAATGTCCTTTTCAGGACCCTGTCTTTCAAAGATAATTCGTAAAAATCCAAATACTTCAAAGATTTTTCATTGTAAAGGTTTAAACACTGTTTCCCATGCTTGTTCAATGAACCATAAACAATTAATGAACATGCACCTGTGGAACGGTCGTTAAGACACTAACAGCTTACAAACGGTAGGCAATTAAGGTCACAGTTATGAAAGCTTAGGACACTAAAGAGGCCTTTCTACTGACTCTGAAAAACACCAAAGAAAGACGCCCAGGGTCCCTGCTCATCTGTGTGAACGTGCCTTAGGCATGCTGCAAGGAGGCATGAGGACTGCAGATGTGGCCAGGGCAATAAATTGTATTGTCTGTACAGTGAGACACTAAGATAGCGCTACAGGGAGACAGGACGGACAGCTGATCATCCTCGCAGTGGCAGACCACGTGTATCAAACCTGCACAGGATCAGTACATCCGAACATCACACCACCGGGACAGGTACAGGATGGCAACAACAACTGCCGAGTTACACCAGGAACGCACAATCCCTCCATCAGTGCTGTCCGCAATAGGCTGAGAGAGGCTGGACTGAGGGCTTGTAGGCCTGTTGTAAGGCAGGTTCTCACCAGACATCACGGCAACAACATTGCCTATGGGCACAAACCCACCGTCGCTGGACCAGACAGGACTGGAAAAAGTGCTCTTCACTGATGAGTGGCGGTTTTGTCTCAGGGGTGATGTCGGGATTCGCGTTCATCGTCGAAGGAATGAAGGTTACACCGAGGCTGTACTCTGGACCGGGATCGATTTGGAGGTGGAGGGTCCGTCATGGTCTGGGGCGGTGTGTCACAGCATTATCGGACTGAGCTTGTTGTTATTGCAGGCAATCTCAACGCTGTGCGTTACAAGGAGACATCCTCCTCCCTCATGTGGTACCCTTCCTGTAGGCTCATCCTGACATGACCCTCCAGCATGACAATGTCACCAGCCATACTGCTCGTTCTGTGCGTGATTTCCTGCAAGACAGGAATGTCAGTGTTCTGCATGGCCAGGAAGAGCCCGGATCTCAATCCCATTGAGCACATCTGGGACCTGTTGGATCGGAGGGTGAGGATAGGGCCAATCCCCCAGAAATGTCCCTGAACTTGCAGGTGCTTGGTGGAGAAGTGAGGTAACATCTCACAGCAAGAACTGGAAAATCTGGTGCAGTCCATGAGGAGATGCACTGCATTACTTAATGCAGCTGGTGGCCAAACCAGATACTGACGGTTACTTTTGACCCCCCTTTGTTCAGGGACACATTATTCATTTTCTGTTAGTCACATGTCTGTGGAACTTGTTCAGTTTATGTCCAGTTGTTGAATCTTGTTATGTTCTTACAAATATTAACACGTTAAGTTTGCTGAAAATAAATGCAGTTGACAGTGAGAGGACGTTCTTTTTTTTGCTGAGTTCATATTCTATATCAGGTATTCCCAAACTGGGGTACCCAGGGGCACGCGACCGCGTCAGGGGTACGCCAAATAAAATGTGATTCACACTTTCAACAGTACATTTCTTCAACGGGGCTAACATTTGGGTGAGGATTATTTCCTCGCCTGAGTAGCCTCGTTGCACTGCCAAATATAAAATTAAACCATTTAGTGTTCAGGGAAATAACAACACAATGTCAAATACAGGTAGCCTAGTCAAATAATTAACATCTAATCATTAACGTTACTCTCTCAAGGGAAACCTTCACTCTTGCGAAGACATTTAGAAATGAAACATGACAATTTTTTACATAAGACACAGGAGTTTTTGAGCGAGAATAAAGACGACTTTCGGAGTAGTAAGACATGTATAAAATCAACAGATACCATTAATAAGAAGGGGCTAGAAGAGTCTTATATGTTGAGCTAACGAGTGGCTAGGACAGGCAAAGCCCTGTTGTGGAGGACTTCATTCTTCCTGCTGCTGCGGATATGGCTGGGACAATGCTGGAGAGAAAAGGCCCAAAAATTATAAAAGACAATGACTTCATCAAACAACACTTTTACAACGCATCAGTAACATGGCAGGAGATGTTTTGAAACAATTATTGCTTCGCATACAAGCCAGTGAATTATATGCATTACAGCAGGATGAGTCAACAACGAGGCGGGCCTGGCACAGCCCCTGGTATATGTCCGTTACGTTTAATGGGCGGTCAATTAAGGAAGACATCTCTTCTGCAAACCACTGGAAACCAGGACAACATTAGAGGATATTTCTAAGTACTGGACAGCTTTGTGACATCAAAAGGGACTTTGGTGGTCAAGATATGTTGGTATCTGTACTGATGGCGCAAAAGCCATGACAGGGAGACATAGTGGAGTGGTAATGAGCATGCAAGCAGTTGCTCCCAACGCCACTTGGGTACACTGCAGCATCCACCGAGAGGCTCTTGCTGCCAAGGGAATGCCTGATAGCTTGAAAGACGTTTTGGACACTACAGTGAAAATGGCTAACTTTGTTAAAGCCAGGCCCCTGAACTCTCGTGTATTTTCTGCATTATGCAATGATATGGGCAGCGACCATGTAACGCTTTTACAACATAAAGAAGTGCGCTGGTTATCAAGGGGCAAAGTATTGACACGTTTTTTTWAATTGAGAGACGAGCTTAAAGTTTTCTTTACTGACCCTAATTTTCACTTGTCTGACCTCTTGCATGATGACGAGTTTCTCACATGACTGGCCTATCTGGGTGATATTTTTTCTCGCCTGAATGATCTGAATMTAGGATTACAGGGTCTCTCCGCAACTATATTCAAAATTGAGGCTATGATTAAGAAGTTGGAGCTCTTTTCTGTCTGCATTAACAAAAACAACACACAGGTCTTTCCATCATTGTATGATTTTTTGCATGCAAATGAACTCAAGCTTACGGACAATGTCAAATGTGATATAGCGAAGCACCTGAGTGAGATGGGTGTGCAATTACGCAGGTACTTTCCCGAAACGGACGACACAAACAACTGGATTCCTTATCCCGTTCATGCCCTGCCTCCAGTCCACTTACCGATATCTGAACAAGAGAGCCTCATACAAATTGCAACAAGCGGTTCTGTGAAAATGTAATTTAATCAAAAGCCACTGCCAGATTTCTGGATAGGGCGGCACTCAGAGTTTCTCGCCTTGGCAAATCACGTGGTTAAGACACTGATGCCCTATGTGAGAGTGGATTCTCAGCCCTCACTAGCATGTAAACTAAATACAGGCACAGACTGTGTGTGGAAAATGATTTAAGACTGAGAMTCTCTCCAATACAACCCAACATTGTAGAGTTATGTGCATCCTTTCAAGCACACCCTTCTCATTAACCTGTGGTGAGTTATTCACAGTTTTTTATGACCAAATACRGTTTTATATGTAAGATGGCTAAATCAAGACGAAAATGATTGATTATTACTATATTATTATTTGTGCTCTGGTCCTATAAGAGCGCTTCGTCACTTCCCACGAGCCGAGTTGTGACAAAAACTCACACTCATTCTTATGTTTAATGAATGTATTGTGTAATGTGTGTGTGGCAGACTTCAAATGATGACAAAACACAACATTTGAGAGTGCGCTGACCCTGGTGCTAGAGAGKGWWCTTAACTGGAGGTTGAATGTTTGAAGGGGTACGGGACTATAAAAAGTTTGGGAACCACTGTTCTATATCAATCACATCTGTTCAACTGTACATCTATGATACCTTCTATATCAACAAGATCTATACTGTCCATCTCCAATCCATTGGCCATGAAGGTTTAAGTGGAATTCTTCATGTACAGTACTCCCATAGCAAAGGAGGTATGATTACTGTTGGTCGATAGCAGGGTTGTTCAATTTCGGTCCTGGAKGGCTGAAACACTTCTAATTTTGGTTTCTACCTGGTAGTTAATTGCACTCACCTGGTGTTCCAGGTCTGAATCAGTCCCTGATTAGAAGGAGTGGATGAAAACCATAGGATTTAGCCAGAATGGGTGTTGTGTGTGATGGCTTTTGGTCAAGCTCATTGGTGAGTGTTTTCTTGATTTGGTTGCTGAAAATCAGATTGGTCAAGCCTTTCTATGCGTGGTATCTGAGTCTGGAATTGCTCAGGTGTGTGTTTGAGGGTTGGTGTGGGAGACGTGTGTATATATATATATATAGTACCAGTCAAAGGTTTGGACACACTTACTCATTCAAGGGTTTTTCTTTATTGGTACTATTTTCTACATTGTAGAATAATAGTTAGGACATCAAAACACATATGGAATCATGTAGTAACCAAAACAGTGTTAAAAAAATCAAAATATATTTTATATTTGAGATTCTTCAAAGTAGCCACCCTTTGCCTTGATTACAGCTTTGCACATGCTTGGCATTCTCTCAACCAGCTTTATGAAGTAGTCACCTGGAATGCATTTCAATTAACAGGTGTGCCTTCTTAAAAGTTAATTTGTAGAATTTCTTTCCTTCTTAATTCTCTATGTCGTTTGCGGCCATAAGTTGGGTTGTGACAAGTAGGTCGGTGTGTATACAGACGAAGGCCCATTTGGTAAAAAGACCAAACCATATTATGGCAAGAACAGCTTCAAATAAGAAAAAGAGAAACGATGCAGTATTCATGGGAAATTTCAAGAAACTTTGAAAGTTTCTTCAAGTGCAGTCAAAAACATCAAGCGCATGATGAAGCTGGCTCTCTATGAAGGACCGTCGCACAGAAATTAAAGACCCAGAGTACCTCTGCTGCAGAGGATAAGTGTATTAGGGTAACTGAAGATGCAGGCCAAAAAATGCTTCACAGAGTTCAAAGTAACAGACACATTCTTAACACAAATGTTCAGAGGAAGACGTGCGTGAAGCACGGCTTCATGGATGAAAGTTGCTGCAAAGAAACGACTCCTAAAGACACGCAAAAAGAAGAGACTTGGCTTGGCCCAATGAAACACGAGCATATGGACCATTAGACCGTGGAAATTGTCTTGGTCCTGACTCGGTGTCTTTGAGAGTCGGCCAGAGAGGTGACGGATGATCGTCGCATTGTCATCATTCTAATTTTGAAATTCAAGGCACTTCTTAACCAGACAGATAGCTACACAGTTCATTCATGCAACGATACGCGCATCCCATCTGGTGTTGAGCTAGTAGGACTATCATTATTTTTCAACAGGACAATGACCCACACACCTCCTATGCTGTGTAAGACTATTGACAAAGAAGGGAGAAGT
>NC_036852.1:10681704-10684204 GCF_002910315.2 Salvelinus sp. IW2-2015
GGACTGCAGAGGTGAAAGGAAAAGCAGCCAACAAGTTGCTCAGCATTATGTGGGAACCTGGTAAATTGGGGGAGGAACTGGGTTCATGGGACGTAGACATGTGATAATGGTATCGGGAATAAGCGTCCTTCAAGGATCGGTTGGAAAAAGCATTCCTGGGCTTGAGAGAATGCTAAAAAGTCGTGCAAATAAGCTGTCATCAAGGCAAAGGGTGGCTACTTTGAAGAATCTCAAATATATAATAAAACACTTTTTGGGTTACTACATGATTCCATATGTGTTATTTCATAGTTTTGATGTCTTCACTATTATTCTACAATGTAGAAAATAGTACAAATAAAGAAAAACCCTTGAATGAGTAGGTGTGTCCAAACTTTTGACTGGTACTGTATATATAAGCACACATCAAGCACACATCAAAATCCACAAAGAAATGGTTAATTGACCACAAAATTAACATTTTGCAATGGTCTCCGGACTTGAACACCATTGAATACCTGTGGTTTCAATGGAAGACGGCAGTCAATAAGAGCACACAAAGGACATCAAGGATCTGGAAAGATTCTGCATGAAGGAATGGTCTCAGATCCCTCCCAATGTGTTCTCCAATCTCATAAAACATTTTATAAAAAGGCCCAGTGGCGTTATCCTCACCAGGTGAGGTATTGAAAGGTTTTGAAAGCAGGGGTGTCAATTTTGACCCCTACCTTTTTGTGGGAAAAAAATATTACTTGTTAAACAAAATAGTTTTCTCTGAGCAATTGTATTAGTAGAAAATATTATAATTTCCCCCCCAAAAATGTAATACAATATAGCTCAGTATTTGAATTATTTATTCTATACATCATTGTTTTGCTAATCTCTGTCAAGGGTGTCAATAATTTCAGACCCCACTGTATGTATGTGTATTTGTGCTCACCTTGCCAGTGGATTTGACCCCCTTCCACACACAGAAGTAGCAGACGACCCAGACTAGCAGCAGACACAGAGCCAGCCTCCAGCTGACTGGCCCCAGCTCATCTGGTCCACTGGACAGCTGCAGGACCTCCCGCCTGGACGGACGGACAATTAATAATACCCCCAATAGATACAAGACTAAGCATGAACCTGTTTAAAGCCACYGTAATGCCAAAGTTAGATTATGATCACTCTACTCTTGGTAAAATTGAACACCCTAAAACCAAAACCCCTGTTGGAAATGTGACCCTACCTCGTCTACAATGTCCTTCTTCTCTCCAGTCTTCTCTATGTCCCCTAATACGTACTTTGGCAATTCACGGACACACCATCGTTAATACCTCACATTTTAAAATGCCAGCCCAAAGCTGCATATAATGCCCCTTTACCTTAATTTCTAAGAAAACAAAATGCAGTAGTGTTGTAAGGAATGGGGGTGAGACTCACTCCCAGAACTCGATGACAGGTGAGGTCGCGTTCTCTGGTMGGCTGGTCCCAGATGTTAGGTTCTGACAGTCAAACAACACACAGGTATCTACAAGACATAGACAGAACTTCAACACATGATCACCTTAGCTCAACTCAACTCATAATCCATAACACCCCATACCTCTTTCTCTTCCAAAAAAAAAAGAAAGTGCTTTACAGTTTTTCCCACTTGTTTACACACTAAAACTGGCCCATGAGGCACAATGACCCAAACATGTAACTAATTTAGCATACACCAAATCTGCAATGCTACTGGCACATGTTTTGCTTTACACCCAGATTGCAATTCTATAACAAACATTTGGCAAAACAAACACACAATTCACTASCTTTGGCACAACCTTCACAACTAAAATCTATTGTGTGCAAATGAAAAGCAACACTGTTCAACAAGCTGAGCTCAATTACCAATTGATCACTTTCACTCTTCCTATGTGCAAACACTAATTGAGTAAATGTTCACTTTACAATCAGACTTTTGGTATGGATAAAAAGGCTACATGCGAGTACTTTGTTTGGAGAACAATGTTTACAGACGAACAGGAGGCTGCCATTGTAAATCCAACAACAGATTATTGAAAACACTGCCATCTTACATAACATCAGAGTGAGCTTATCAACCACCCTTAACTTCTTTGGGATAGGGGGCGCTGTTTTCACTTGTAAAAAATTGTTCCCAAATTAAACTGCCTCGTACTCAATTCTTGCTCGTACAATATGCATATTATTATTACTATTGGATAGAAAACCACTAAAGTTTTAAAAACGTGAATTAATCTGTGAGTAAACAGAACTCATTTTGCAGCAAACTTCCTGACAGGAAGTGAAAAATCTGAACTCGAGGCTCTGTTCCAGGGCCTTCCTATTCATTTGCTTCAAATCTATGGCTATACAGCACTTCATCCGCCTTCCACTAGATGTCAACAGGCAGTGAGAGGTGAAATGGGGTGTGTACTTGATCTGAGGTCAAAAGAGAGCTCTTGAATGACATGACCCCAATTTCCTTTGTTCAGCAAGGCGCGGGAAGGAACTCTGGATTGCCTTCTGAAAAGCT
>NC_036852.1:10686767-10701634 GCF_002910315.2 Salvelinus sp. IW2-2015
CCTTAAGAAACACTGTTGATGAAGCAGATCTACAGAGACCCATTTGAAAGGAATTCCCAAAGACTGAAGGATAAACGGCATGATATGTGCAAGTAGGTAATGTACTAGTATTACACTCTTGAAACATTAGAGATGTTGCCAGTGAACTTTGCTATACAGCAATTACACTATTTACTGTCATATCAGAAAAGCATTGAGTTGAATGCAAATCTCATCCCCTAGGAACTCATATGAGGCTGGATTCAATTTAGCGAAGACGAAGGACCAACATCATTGGTCAACGTGCCATGAATGATGTACCTGGCCAGGGCAGGGGAAATGCCACCATATGTGCAGCTATGAGCCACAATGGGGTCCTCCACCGCCATGCCACCCATGGACCATAGAAATTTGCCCATATCCTACATTTCCTGAACACCTTTACATGACAATCATTTTCAGCCAGAGCAGAGAGGGCCAGGTGATCCTGAGCAGAAAATGCATGTTTTAATTTGGGACGTGACATTCCATCGGGCTGCTCAGGTCCGCAACTGGCTCCATGACCATCCCAGGTTTACAGTTCTCTATCTCCCACCATATTCCCCATTTCTCAACCCCATTGAGGAGTTGTTTTTAGCATGGCGGTGGAAGGTGTATGATCACAAACCCCATGAACGTATGGCCCTTCTCCGGGAAACGGCCTGTGGTGACATTCCAGCAGAGTCCTGTCAGGGGTGGATGCGTCATGCCAGAAGATATTTCCCCCGCTGTCTGACCAAGGAGAATATTGCCTGTGATGTTAATGAAAAACTGTGGCTGGACCAAAACAACAGACATGACAGATTTTGTTTTCGCAATTGAGTATTTGTTTCTTGATTTTACTGTATTGCGACAGATTCTTTATCTATTCCGTACAATTGATCTAACATACAGTACAGTATAGGCCTATTTTTCTACCTTTGCATWTGYAAAATACAGTTGAAGTCGGAAGTTTACATACACTTAGGTTGGACTCATTAAAGCTCGTTTCTCAACCACTCCACAAATTTCTTGTTAACAAACTATAGTTTTGGCAAGTCGGTTAGGACATCTACTTTGTGCATGACAAGTAATTTTTCCAACAATTGTTTACAGAGAGATTATTTCACTTATAATTCACTGTATCACAATTCCAGTGGATCAGAAGTTTACATATACTAAGTTGACTGCCTTTAAACAGCTTGGAAAATTTCAGAAAATTACTTCATGGCTTTAGAAGCTTCTAATAGACTAATTGACATGATTTGAGTCAAATGGAGGTGTACCTGTGGATGTATTTCAAGGCCTACCTTCAAACTCAGTGCCTCTTTGCTTGACATCATGGGAAAATCAAAAGAAATCAGCCAAGACCGCAGAAAAAAAGAATAGCTGACCTCCACAGGTCTGGTTCATCCTTGGGAGCAATTTCCAAACGCCTGAAGGTACCACGTTCATCTGTACAAACAATAGTCCGCAAGTAAACACCATGGAACCATGAACGTACTTTGGTGAGAAAAGTGCAAATCAATCCCAGAACAACAGTAAAGGACCTTGTGAAGATGCTGGAGGAAGCAGGTACAAAAGTATCTATATCCACAGTAAAACGAGTCCTATATCGACATAACCTGAAAGGCCACTCAGCAAGGAAGAAGCCACTGCTCCAAAACCGTCATAAAATACCCAGGCAACTGCACATGGGGACAAAGACCGCACTTTTTGGAGAAATGTCCTCTGGTCTGATGAAACAAAAATATAACTGTTTGGCCATAATGACCATTTAGACCAGAAAAAGGGGGTGCTTTGCTGCAGGAGGGCCTGGTGCACTTCACAAAATAGATGGCATCATGAGGGAGGAAACTTATGTGGATATATTGAAGCATCATCTCAAGACATCAGTCAGGAAGTTAAAGCTTGGTCGCAAATGGGTCTTCCAAATGGACAATGACCCCAAACATACTTTCAAAGTTCTGGCAAAATGGCTTAAGGACAACAAAGTCAAGGTATTGGAGTGGCCATCACAAAGCCCTAACCTCAATCCCATAGAACATTTGTGGGCATAACTGAAAAAGCGTGTGCGAGCAAGGAGGCCTAGAAACCTGACTCAGTTACACAAGCTCTGTCAGGAGGAATGGGCCAAAATTCACCCAACTTATTGTGGAAAGCTTGTGGAATGCTACCTGAAACGTTTGACCCAAGTTACCCAATTTAAAGGCAATGCTAGCAAATACTAATTGAGTGCATGTAAACTTCTGACACACTGGAAATGTGATGAAAGAAGTAAAAGCTGATATACATCCTTCTCTCTACTATTATTCTGACATTTCACATTATTAAAATAAAGTGGTGATCCTAACTGACCTAAGACAGGGAATTTTTACTGGGAATAAATGTCAGGAATTGTGAAAAACTGAGTTTAAATGTATTTGGCTAAGGTGTATGTAAACATCCGACTTCAACTGTATATTTACTGTATTTTTGCATGTTTACTGTGTACTTACAGTATGCTGTTTGACATGTACTGAGTCATGTTGAAATATAAAACTTACATTTTTGCATTTGTGTTCCTTTCTTGTTTGAGTACACAAACAATATACAGTATATCAACAACATCTTAGTCTTTACACTGAAATAGTTTCTGATAGTAGTGTTTTGAATATGTCATATTAGTGTGATCTTGGTTGTTAGTTTCATTTGATGTGTATCTCATTTGTATACAGAGTTTCATTTTGAGCACGGAGTACATGATTTTGATTGCTGTGTTTCATTTTGCAAGATGTCTGTGGTTTTTGGGGAAATTGGCTAACTTTTTTTGTGTTTAGAGTTTCGAGTACCTTAGATGTAGTTTCAGCAAACGTGGGTTAACAATTGGGGAAAACTGCAATAGCAACTGCCGAAAAACGCAAGTAAACTGCCTTTGGAAGATAAAGAGAAATATGTGAAATATTTCACAGCCTGGGACAAATAGGTACATTGGCACCTGTAGGTCAAACACTTTCAAATACTTGGACCGAATAATTGAGCTGCACTTGATTTCGTTTTTCTGGTACAATGGAACCATTGCAATAGTCCCAAAAATGCAAACTCCAACCTAATCAAGCACCTCCAATTCTTTCAAATATTTGACACTAGTTGACATATGTAGGCCTATTTATGATATTACCTCTTTGAAAATAAGATACACGCTCTATCACATCCCCAACTTCCAAGGCATAGTTTGAATATGGTTTGATGCTGAAACGGCGCCAGTACAGCTTGACTCGTATTGACTCAAGTAGTGTGAAAATGGTATCAGTACATGTGTATACCTGTGTTCGGCAGGTGTTGTTTGCCGTGGTGCCCAGGGCAGCTCTGACCTGTGAGCTGTTGGACCAGGTAAAGTAGAGCCCCAAGCCAGGACCACAATGTCATACCACACACCATGGAGGATCATCACCTGACTTGGCAAAACCAGACTTGTGGAACACATTCCAAATACTCTTTTTTATATCTACAAATCACATTTCCAGGTCCAGCGTCTCTCTTGAAACCTAACCTTTGTTTAAATAAATTGATAGATAATAACATGTAGCAATCAAGATAAAACATTTTTTTATTAAAAGATCACATGGACTCTTCATGGAGCGAAGCAAAAGTACCATAATAGTGTCTAATAACTCTCTGTCTAGAGCCCTTTTTCTGCGAATGACAGTAATTAGCTTTAGGACCCCCACCAGGACACACACAAAAGCATGCATTAGACACCAGACCAAACCAACAACACTCAAACACAAACACACACGACAACACACACGCAGATGTTCATTCAGTTGGGAAAAGTACCAGGAAGGCTTCGCAAGATAACCCACTCTCTCGATGGATATCCGCTAATGATGTCTGAATTATAAATTAATTACTTAAAAAAATTGAGACGATTAATGGTAGTGATGTTGCATATCTTCCTTCTGTGAAGGAGTATTATCGTAGAACAAGCGCACAACTTGGCCTTGTTAAGCTAAAATCATCTTGAGTGGTCCGTTACTAGACCGTTGATTAATAAACGCTAACAACAGCACACACCTCAACTCTTACAACACTTAAATTACACCCCCCTTATGTAATTCTGGCTCAATGGATGGAATACACCATTACGGTAGCAGTAAATGTGTGTCTCACCATCATATGCGTGGAGCATAGCACTTTTAAGGATTAGATTCACCCTTAAACTTAGGCACACCATAAAGGACATGGCACGTTGACTCAGGCAGACACATCTAAAAATCTAACCTCGTATTAAATTGTACCAAAACACAGATGCAGCAGCCTAGTGTTTGGTCCATCCTGCTTCAACAGCCCCGTATGGTCTGTTGGCCATCAGCACCACAATCGCTGTATAACATTCAACGCCAAACCTAGCTGCTCCCTATCTGGCTCTGCATGGTCTGTGCACGAGCTGTGGTACAGTTGCATTCGCGAAAGTATTCAGACCCTTTGATTTTTCCAACTTTTGTTAACATTACAGCCTTCTTCTAAAATTTTGATTAACGTTTTTCCCCCTCATTAATCCTACACACAATACCCAAAAGCATGTTTTAGCAAATGTATAATTAAAAATTATAGTATATTACATTTACATAAGTATTCAACCCTTTACTCGAACTTGTGAAGCACGCTTTGGCAGCGATTACAGCCTTGATGTGTTCTTGGTATACGCTACATAGCTTGGCACCTGTATTTTGGGGAGTTCAGGTTGGATTAGAGGCATCACTGCACAGCATTGGTTCTGTGGTCACCTCCCTGACCAAGGCCCTTCTCCCGATTGCCTCAGTTTGGCCAGGCGGCCAGCTCTAGGAAGAGCTTGGTGGTTCCAAACTTCTTCCATTTAAGATGATGAAGGCCACGGTGTTCTTGGGGACGCTTCAATGCTGCAGAAATTTTTGGTACCGTTCCCCCGATCTGTTCCTTGACACAATCCTGTCATATACTGAGGGCTATACAACATTCTGCTACCTCGATGGCGTTGGTTTGGTTATGCTCCTTTGTTAATGACCCTGTACAACTTTTGGTCGGGACTTTTTATATAGGACAGGTGGTGAGACCTTTCCAAAATCATGTCCATTCTACTAAATGTACCACAGGTGGACTCCAATCAAGTTGTGGAAACATCTCAAGGATGATCAATGGAAACAGGATGCACCTGGGCTCAATTTCGAGTCTCATAGCAAAGGGTCTGAATACTTTTGTAAATAAAGTATTTATTTTTTATACATTAGTAAAAATGTCTAAAAACCTGTTTTCGCTTCGTCATTATGAAGTATTGTGTGTAGATTGATGAGGATTTTTATTTATTTAATACATTTTWGAATAAGGCTGTAACGTAACAAAATGTGGGAAAAGGGAAGGGGTCTGAAAACTTTCCGAATGCACTGTATGTGTGTGTGTGTGTATGTGTGTGTACGAGCATGTAAGTGTGTCTGTGCAGCTGTTGGCCATACGGACAGAGAACAGCAGCTGTCTGTATGAGGGGGAGGAGGAATAGGCATGTTTACGTGAAACGGAAAGCTATCCAGAGGCAGAGWGTTCTAACACCAGCTTGTTTACAAGATAGACAACGTTTACAACGTGTCGACCGGGTGGCTTTGCTAAGAAGCTCGTCATCTGGCTGCACCTGTAGAAAGTACCACGCCAAGGTTGTGTTCAGCAGGCAGAGCCGGGGTACCAGTCTATTTGAGCCATCATGCCACTCCTTGTCATGCCAAACATGTTTGGCATGACAAGGAGTGGCAAGGCGTGGCATGATGGCACAAACAGACAGGTACCGAGGTTACGAAACGGTACAGAACGGCACAAAACAGAGAAAACGAGGCAATATCTGAACTTAATAAGATATGCGTGTTTTTGTTTTCTGTTGTAAATTGTTCCACTACGGTGTTCCCTCATGAACATGTCCCAGGTTGAACCGTCTAGACCAGTGTTAGTCACTAATATTTCAGAGGGAACCACTTCTGKAAAACAAAATCCCTTGGTGAGCCGCCATACCCATTGGAGAACGGGGGTTGGAGGCGGTCACAAACTAAAATGGATTCACYGATGATATTAAATGAATTGATACATAATACTTACATTTATTAACATGGACCTTCAAGCTATTTGATGACYGGATTCTCTACTTTCGGACATTTGRGGATATCAGAAACAAATGTGATGAATCGTTAAGAGTTTGACCTTTTTGCCATCATCTCAATGATATTGTCTAGCACAAGATATGTTATATCAGGTAATGGCACATTTCAGTCTGAAGGAAGCAGGCCTTGGAATGATTGAAATGCATCAGAAAGGTATTGTAATGTTCAGGAAAACATCAGGGATGGTCATCAAACAATCTTGTGTGTATGCTCGTTTATGAGAGAATCAATTCATTTCCCTCAGTTATCCTGTGCAAATTCATCACTCTCCCTTCTAAAAAGTCCTGCACAGCTTGTGTCTCAGATGGAAACAGAAGACACATACTTGTTCCTGAAAGTCGTAGCTTTCAGGGATGGCAATAGCTCCAACTGTTGAAAATCTAGAGCCAAATTCGTAGGAAGAAAACTATTTCAAGATGCGCCAGAGGCACTAGAAACTGCCACTGATACCACGATTCTATGAACTAAGCGGCGTACTCGGCTGACTGAGGAAAACACATTCTTTCAGATTATTGCCGCGAGTCACCAATTAAGTCGCCAAGAGACGCATGTGTCTCGCGAGACACGCGATGGTTTAGACAATGCAGTTGGGAGTAGTAGGATACAGCGAGACTGAAAAGTAGTTCCTAGACTCATCTACTTCTAAAAACGTCCAAGGGAGACGAGGAGACTATTTGAGAATAAGATCAAACGAGAGGGTTGAGTGTAGCTTAGCTAACCTATACCTGTGCTCCACCTGAACAGTTCAATCTAGAGATGTAGCCATCATCATCATCAAGTCTGAGGCTTTAACTCATTCATTTCAGTCTGTCCAATCCAATCCAACTAAACATAACTTAAACCCTCTCACTGTKTTGTCAAAACAAACAATAACACATGGCACCACAGAAGAGTGAGAGTGTCTTTGAACATGTGTGTACGGTCATTAAGGCAGTGGCGACCCCTCATTCAGGGCAGTTGGGGTAGAGCCTGTTTTGCATGACTGAATTGTTTCGCTGCCAGACAAGGCTCCACTGATAGCCAGGTGTAGCAGTGGTATAGAGAAATGAATGTATTGTTTAGTGTTGTGTTGTGGCTTTGATGGCATGCATCTCACATAATTACATTTTTGCCCCTCCAAGATTTACATGCTAAAATCGGCACTGGATTAAGGGAAAGATAAGAGTGTCCACTCCAGGGAATGGTCAATGTGTGTAACACATCGATCTAATCAGGGCGTGTGGAAGCATTACAGGTTGTCAGCACGACACTGCATTCTAATCAATTCAAATTTTATTAATCAAGTACGGCATGTATAAAAGGTGCGTGTGTGTGTGTGTGTGTATACGTGCGTATGACTTGAGTTACATAATCCATTGGATTACTTTAAATGAGTAACGCAATCTGATCATTTTTGGATTACTTCAATTGGTTAGCCAGATGTAGACAATTCAACATTTGCAAAAACACGTGGATATTTCTGCAAAGATTTTAGTGTGCTTTTTCCCGCTGAAACAAACTCAGCGGAGTAAATTGATGACTTGTTATGTGTGTCATCCCAGTGCTTAGGAAGTSAACAGGAAGGAGCTGTGTTGACAAATCAAAAAATGCCTTTTGAAACAATGATCCTGATGAAATTTGGGATGATTCAAGTCTCATTAAGTAGGGGTCTGACTTCAGTTTTTTTGGTTAAAAAGGTTTCCGTGGAAAGCCACCAAGGAGCAAATTTAGCAACAACAACAAAAATATTCCACATAGATTAGAACAGAAGAGCAAAGCTTCCAATGACTGAAATGAAGTGAATAGAATGTTATCAAACACATGGAAACCATGCGTTTGATGTATTCGATACCATTCCATCTACTTTGTTCTATGAACCAGTCCTCCCCAATTACAGTGCCACCGGCCGCCTGTGATTGCCACTGAAAGGTAACTACGATTAGCCAATAATCTTTCTCACAGGCTACAAGTGAAGACGGACACATCGGGCTTATTTACTTTTTGTCAGCCAACAAGATGTGTAGGCCTAACGAACAGCAAAATCACTAGCCTATGTCAATCTACTATCCCCCATAGTACAAATGTTGACCTATTCTATTCTGTGTACCAGAAACAAATATTCCAGACATAGTCTGGGACAGTTGTAAGCATTGAGGTTGACACAACAGCAAAACATTTTGTAAGCAATGAGGTTGACGTAACAGATCAGAACGTTTAGCTTAAATTGTTGGCAAACTATTAGGCTATTTCTTCACACTATAAGCACAGCAATGCGCACACGGCAGTAGGATATCAGCATGAATGTTCCAACATGCAATCAATTAGCTGGAAAACACCATTCTCAAAAGTGACCGCAAATGTGATTATGCATGTAATGCTTTTATTATAAAAGGTGCATTTTTATGGTAAAAAAAAAAGATCTTCCCCAAACTTGTAACTCACGTGCTGCATATGTATGCCAGTTAGGCTCTACACCCCTTGTAAATCGCATTAATGTGCTTAAATTTTAAGAAGTTATTTGGCCACTTTAGTTGTGATACAAACCTTATTAAAATATATATGCTTATGGGATAGGCTACATGAGGTGTGTGACTATGATTTGAACAAAACATTACAAAAAAAAGGAATGCGCTGTTTCTTGCCTTACTGCACACAAGCTGGGCATCATTCACAAAAATACATGTCATCTATGCAATTAAATAGCGAATGGAGGATGCGTTTCCCATGGTTCATTTTCATGCCAGCCAGGTAGGCTGTACTCCTGTTGTGAAGAGAAGCAATGTGCTTAATATTAGGAAAGTTGAGAAATAAATATAGTAGGCCTAGCCATTAGAAAGCTGATGGGAACCTCCTCTTTTTAATAGAGGCCATCACTCTGATTTCTAACGCAATTGCAAAGCCTATAAAAATGTTGCGCAACATCAGCTCACCATAACAGCCCTATTTGTGCGTGGCTGTATACCTTGGGGTGGTGTGCGTGTGTGCGTGTGTACCTCCGAACAGTGGGCAGATGCTCCTCCAGGCGCTGACCCCTCCCAGGCTGGTATACTGACCCAGAGAGGTCTCCATCAGGAAGAGAGGAACACCACACAGAACCAGAAACAACAGGTAGGGCACAAAGAACACACCTGGGAGAGAGCGAGAGGGATGGATGAACACAGATAAAGAGAGAAAGAGACATAAGTACAATATAGCACTTCAGCACTTTGACTTTGTCTCTTATTTATAGCCCAGAAACTATGCATGTATGTACTGTTTCTCCCCATGGGGATAATACTACTATAGTTGTCTTTAAGCAATAGGAATCTGTTGTCCACAATCAGGTCTGTTAGAGCTGAGGGTGGACAGAGAGAGAAAGAGCGAGAAAGAGAGGAAGAGAGAAAAAGAGAGAAAGAGAAGTAGACATACTGACAGACAGAGAAAGAGAGACACACAAAGATTGCATTTGAATATCTACTACCCCCTATATCAACTCAGCTCAGTGTCCTTTCTCAATGTACAGTGGTTATTCACCCCCCTTGGATTTCCTCCCATGTTATTGTTCCAAATTTAAAATGGATTTAATTGTCATTGTGCAATATTTGCCCCCAATCCTTCAAGCTCTGTCAAGGTATTGGGGGATCATGGCTAGACATCAATTTTTTCAAGTCTTGCCATAGATTTTCAATCAGATTTAAGTCAAAACTAACTTTCACTGTCTTCTTGGTAAGCAAATCCCAGTGTAGATTTGGCCTTGTGTTGTAGGTTATTGTCCTGCTGAATGGTGAATTCCTCTTCCAGTGTCTGGTGTAAAGCAGACTGAAGCAGGATTTCCTCTCATTTCTTTTTATCCTGAAAAACTACCCAGTCTTTGCCGATGTCAAGCAAACCCTACAAGGTTTCTTCTGGATCAAAATGGGGCTTAGGTGGTAGGCGTGGCGGGAGTGTGGCCATGGACGTGGCCATGGCCAATGGAACAGTCACTGACTGAACATTTTAGAGGTCCTCTAAAGCAAATTTTCTGCAATTCTACACATCTTTCCATTTCTTATGCTATTGGAGAGACTGAAACATTATAACAATGACAAAACTACACCTGAATGCATAATTTTTGGAATTTTAGATACTCTCTGCCTGTCTAGCTTTTATTTTGGTAATTGATAGTTCTCAAAGATGATCTTATTTAAAAATATATANATTGTTCCACTACGGTGTTCCCTCATGAACATGTCCCAGGTTGAACCGTCTAGACCAGTGTTAGTCACTAATATTTCAGAGGGAACCACTTCTGGAAAACAAAATCCCTTGGTGAGCCGCCATACCCATTGGAGAACGGGGGTTGGAGGCGGTCACAAACTAAAATGGATTCACCGATGATATTAAATGAATTGATACATAATACTTACATTTATTAACATGGACCTTCAAGCTATTTGATGACYGGATTCTCTACTTTCGGACATTTGRGGATATCAGAAACAAATGTGATGAATCGTTAAGAGTTTGACCTTTTTGCCATCATCTCAATGATATTGTCTAGCACAAGATATGTTATATCAGGTAATGGCACATTTCAGTCTGAAGGAAGCAGGCCTTGGAATGATTGAAATGCATCAGAAAGGTATTGTAATGTTCAGGAAAACATCAGGGATGGTCATCAAACAATCTTGTGTGTATGCTCGTTTATGAGAGAATCAATTCATTTCCCTCAGTTATCCTGTGCAAATTCATCACTCTCCCTTCTAAAAAGTCCTGCACAGCTTGTGTCTCAGATGGAAACAGAAGACACATACTTGTTCCTGAAAGTCGTAGCTTTCAGGGATGGCAATAGCTCCAACTGTTGAAAATCTAGAGCCAAATTCGTAGGAAGAAAACTATTTCAAGATGCGCCAGAGGCACTAGAAACTGCCACTGATACCACGATTCTATGAACTAAGCGGCGTACTCGGCTGACTGAGGAAAACAATTAAGTCGCCAAGAGACGCATGTGTCTCGCGAGACACGCGATGGTTTAGACAATGCAGTTGGGAGTAGTAGGATACAGCGAGACTGAAAAGTAGTTCCTAGACTCATCTACTTCTAAAAACGTCCAAGGGAGACGAGGAGACTATTTGAGAATAAGATCAAACGAGAGGGTTGAGTGTAGCTTAGCTAACCTATACCTGTGCTCCACCTGAACAGTTCAATCTAGAGATGTAGCCATCATCATCATCAAGTCTGAGGCTTTAACTCATTCATTTCAGTCTGTCCAATCCAATCCAACTAAACATAACTTAAACCCTCTCACTGTKTTGTCAAAACAAACAATAACACATGGCACCACAGAAGAGTGAGAGTGTCTTTGAACATGTGTGTACGGTCATTAAGGCAGTGGCGACCCCTCATTCAGGGCAGTTGGGGTAGAGCCTGTTTTGCATGACTGAATTGTTTCGCTGCCAGACAAGGCTCCACTGATAGCCAGGTGTAGCAGTGGTATAGAGAAATGAATGTATTGTTTAGTGTTGTGTTGTGGCTTTGATGGCATGCATCTCACATAATTACATTTTTGCCCCTCCAAGATTTACATGCTAAAATCGGCACTGGATTAAGGGAAAGATAAGAGTGTCCACTCCAGGGAATGGTCAATGTGTGTAACACATCGATCTAATCAGGGCGTGTGGAAGCATTACAGGTTGTCAGCACGACACTGCATTCTAATCAATTCAAATTTTATTAATCAAGTACGGCATGTATAAAAGGTGCGTGTGTGTGTGTGTGTGTATACGTGCGTATGACTTGAGTTACATAATCCATTGGATTACTTTAAATGAGTAACGCAATCTGATCATTTTTGGATTACTTCAATTGGTTAGCCAGATGTAGACAATTCAACATTTGCAAAAACACGTGGATATTTCTGCAAAGATTTTAGTGTGCTTTTTCCCGCTGAAACAAACTCAGCGGAGTAAATTGATGACTTGTTATGTGTGTCATCCCAGTGCTTAGGAAGTSAACAGGAAGGAGCTGTGTTGACAAATCAAAAAATGCCTTTTGAAACAATGATCCTGATGAAATTTGGGATGATTCAAGTCTCATTAAGTAGGGGTCTGACTTCAGTTTTTTTGGTTAAAAAGGTTTCCGTGGAAAGCCACCAAGGAGCAAATTTAGCAACAACAACAAAAATATTCCACATAGATTAGAACAGAAGAGCAAAGCTTCCAATGACTGAAATGAAGTGAATAGAATGTTATCAAACACATGGAAACCATGCGTTTGATGTATTCGATACCATTCCATCTACTTTGTTCTATGAACCAGTCCTCCCCAATTACAGTGCCACCGGCCGCCTGTGATTGCCACTGAAAGGTAACTACGATTAGCCAATAATCTTTCTCACAGGCTACAAGTGAAGACGGACACATCGGGCTTATTTACTTTTTGTCAGCCAACAAGATGTGTAGGCCTAACGAACAGCAAAATCACTAGCCTATGTCAATCTACTATCCCCCATAGTACAAATGTTGACCTATTCTATTCTGTGTACCAGAAACAAATATTCCAGACATAGTCTGGGACAGTTGTAAGCATTGAGGTTGACACAACAGCAAAACATTTTGTAAGCAATGAGGTTGACGTAACAGATCAGAACGTTTAGCTTAAATTGTTGGYAAACTATTAGGCTATTTCTTCACAYTATAAGCACAGCAATGCGCACACGGCAGTAGGATATCAGCATGAATGTTCCAACATGCAATCAATTAGCTGGAAAACACCATTCTCAAAAGTGACCGCAAATGTGATTATGCATGTAATGCTTTTATTATAAAAGGTGCATTTTTATGGTAAAAAAAAAAGATCTTCCCCAAACTTGAAACTCACGTGCTGCATATGTATGCCAGTTAGGCTCTACACCCCTTGTAAATCGCATTAATGTGCTTACATTTTAAGAAGTTATTTGGCCACTTTAGTTGTGATACAAACCTTATTAAAAGATATATGCTTATGGGATAGGCTACATGAGGTGTGTGACTATGATTTGAACAAAACATCACAAAAAAAAGGAATGCGCTGTTTCTTGCCTTACTGCACACAAGCTGGGCATCATTCACAAGTGATAATACAGTATATGATTCACAAGTGATAGGCTAATATTGTCACCCATCAGACTATTCCTGATTTAATTTTGTCTTTACATATACTAAATAATATACGTTTTTTATTTAGAATGGACCATTATCATGCACCTGTCTTGAAACAGGGGCAGGGAAAAAAAATACATGTCATCTATGCAATTAAATAGCGAATGGAGGATGCGTTTCCCATGGTTCATTTTCATGCCAGCCAGGTAGGCTGTACTCCTGTTGTGAAGAGAAGCAATGTGCTTAATATTAGGAAAGTTGAGAAATAAATATAGTAGGCCTAGCCATTAGAAAGCTGATGGGAACCTCCTCTTTTTAATAGAGGCCATCACTCTGATTTCTAACGCAATTGCAAAGCCTATAAAAATGTTGCGCAACATCAGCTCACCATAACAGCCCTATTTGTGCGTGGCTGTATACCTTGGGGTGGTGTGCGTGTGTGCGTGTGTACCTCCGAACAGTGGGCAGATGCTCCTCCAGGCGCTGACCCCTCCCAGGCTGGTATACTGACCCAGAGAGGTCTCCATCAGGAAGAGAGGAACACCACACAGAACCAGAAACAACAGGTAGGGCACAAAGAACACACCTGGGAGAGAGCGAGAGGGATGGATGAACACAGATAAAGAGAGAAAGAGACATAAGTACAATATAGCACTTCAGCACTTTGACTTTGTCTCTTATTTATAGCCCAGAAACTATGCATGTATGTACTGTTTCTCCCCATGGGGATAATACTACTATAGTTGTCTTTAAGCAATAGGAATCTGTTGTCCACAATCAGGTCTGTTAGAGCTGAGGGTGGACAGAGAGAGAAAGAGCGAGAAAGAGAGGAAGAGAGAAAAAGAGAGAAAGAGAAGTAGACATACTGACAGACAGAGAAAGAGAGACACACAAAGATTGCATTTGAATATCTACTACCCCCTATATCAACTCAGCTCAGTGTCCTTTCTCAATGTACAGTGGTTATTCACCCCCCTTGGATTTCCTCCCATGTTATTGTTCCAAATTTAAAATGGATTTAATTGTCATTGTGCAATATTTGCCCCCAATCCTTCAAGCTCTGTCAAGGTATTGGGGGATCATGGCTAGACATCAATTTTTTCAAGTCTTGCCATAGATTTTCAATCAGATTTAAGTCAAAACTAACTTTCACTGTCTTCTTGGTAAGCAAATCCCAGTGTAGATTTGGCCTTGTGTTGTAGGTTATTGTCCTGCTGAATGGTGAATTCCTCTTCCAGTGTCTGGTGTAAAGCAGACTGAAGCAGGATTTCCTCTCATTTCTTTTTATCCTGAAAAACTACCCAGTCTTTGCCGATGTCAAGCAAACCCTACAAGGTTTCTTCTGGATCAAAATGGGGCTTAGGTGGTAGGCGTGGCGGGAGTGTGGCCATGGACGTGGCCATGGCCAATGGAACAGTCACTGACTGAACATTTTAGAGGTCCTCTAAAGCAAATTTTCTGCAATTCTACACATCTTTCCATTTCTTATGCTATTGGAGAGACTGAAACATTATAACAATGACAAAACTACACCTGAATGCATAATTTTTGGAATTTTAGATACTCTCTGCCTGTCTAGCTTTTATTTTGGTAATTGATAGTTCTCAAAGATGATCTTATTTAAAAATATATA
>NC_036852.1:10705229-10729536 GCF_002910315.2 Salvelinus sp. IW2-2015
CATGTAACTTATGTGATTTCTTAAGCCAAATTCTACTCCTGAACTGTTTTAGGCTTGCCTACAACAAAAGAGGGTGAATACTTAGGCAACAACTACATTTTAGTTACTTAATTAGTATTCATTTGTAAAAATCAATGGAATTTTATTTTCACTAAAATTGTGGAATATTTTGTGTAGCTCAATTGCAAAAAATAAATCACAATTAAATCTATTTCCATCCCACTTTGTAACGCAACATAATGTGAAAAAAATCCAAGGTGGGTGAATACAGTGAGGGAAAAAAGTATTTGATCCACTGCTGATTTTATACATTTTCCCACTGACAAAGAAATTATCAGTCTATAATTTTAATGGTAGGTTTATTTGAACAGTGAGAGACAAAATAACAACAACAAAAAATCCAGAAAAACACATGTCAAAGATGTTATAAATTGTTTTGCATTTTAATTAGGGAAATAAGTATTTGACCCCTCTGCAAAACATGACTTAGTACTTGGTGGCAAAACCCTTGTTGGCTATCACAGAGGTCAGACGTTTCTTGTAGTTGGCCACCAGGTTTGCACACATCTCAGGAGGGATTTTGTCCCACTCCTCTTTGCAGATCTTCTCCAAGTCATTAAGGTTGAGGCTGACGTTTGGCAACTCGAACCTTCAGCTCCCTCCACAGATTTTCTATGGGATTAAGGTCTGGAGACTGGCTAGGCCACTCCAGGACCTTAATGTGCTTCTTCATTGTCATGCTGGAATACCCATCTACGACCCATTTTCAATGCCCTGGCTAAGGGAAGGAGGTTCTCACCCAAGATTTGGCGGTACATGGCCCCGTCCATCGTCCCTTTGATGCGGTGAAGTTGTCCTGTCCCCTTAGCAGAAAAACACCCCCAAAGCATAATGTTTCCACCTCCATGTTTGACGGTAGGGATGGTGTTCTTGGGGTCATAGGCAGCATTCCTCCTCCTCCAAACACGGCGAGTTGAGTTGATGCCAAAGAGCTCCATTTTGGTCTCATCTGCCCGCAACACATCCTGCCCGCAACACATATCTGTCCTTCATGGCGTAGTGTGTTACCAATTGTTTTCTTGGTGACTATGGTCCCAGCTGCCTTGAGTTCATTGACAAGATCCTCCCGTGTAGTTCTGGTCTGATTCCTCACCGTTCTCATGATCATTGCAACTCCACGAGGTGAGATCTTGCATGGAGCCCCAGGCCGAGGGAGATTGCTAGTTCTTTTGCGTTTCTTCCATTTGCGAATAATCGCACCAACTGTTGTCACCTTCTCACCAAGCTGCTTGGCGATGGTCTTGTAGCCCATTCCAGCCTTGCGTAGGTCTACAATCTTGTCCCTGACATCCTTGGAGAGCTCTTTGGTCTTGGCCATGGTGGAGAGTTTGGAATCTGATTGATTGCTTCTGTGGACAGGTGTCTTTCATACAGGTAACAAGCTGAGATTAGGAGCACTCCCTTTAAGAGTGTGCTCCTAATCTCAGCTCGTTACCTGTATAAAAGACACCTGGGAGCCAGAAATCTTTCTTATTGAGAGGGGGTCAAATACTTATTTCCCTCATTAAAATGCAAATCAATTTATAACATTTTTGACATGCGTTTTTCTGGATTTTTTTGTTGTTATTCTGTCTCTCACTGTTCAAATAAACCTACCATTAAAATTATAGACTGATMATTTCTTTGTCAGTGGGCAAACGTACAAAATCAGCAGGGGATCAAATACTTTTTCCCTCACTGTACTTATCATACCNCAAATACTTTTTCCCTCACTGTACTTATCATACCCACTGTACATGAGACTAAAGTAGGCCTACGTGACAGACTCGTACCATAACATTTCATTCTGGGTTCCAGGATAAGGCCTACATAGTGTTATGTCTGTACAGTAGGAAGTCACGTGAGATGTTATTCTTACAGTGGTTGACCGTAGGGTTATTTTATGGCRCCCACTTTCTGTATTGTTCCATTGACGTTATGATTAAAAGAGTACAGTTAGCTCTGACATCTGTGGTAGCGTCTTTCCTTCAAACTTAAGTTTCTCACCTCCTCCATTCTTGTAGCACAGGTAGGGGAATCTCCACACGTTGCCCAGGCCTATGATCTGTCCCGCCACAGCCAGCAGGAACTCTGCCTTGCTGGCCCACTGGCCCCGGGCCTGCAGGCCTTCCACTTTCCCAGCCTCCAGCCCCTTCTTGCTCTTCATGTGCGGGCCACTGTTCAGCAACACAACTCCCTGCTCCGGAGCAGGCTGGTTCGACATGACGGGATCCGGTAGAGATAAACACACACTCCTACAGAAAGAGAGGGGATGGATGAGAATAAGGCAGCCATATGGGAAAAATATGAATTAGGCTAGAGTTAGTGAGAGAGAGAGAGAGAGAGAGATGGCAGGGAGCTTGCATCTCTGTAACAGCGAAGATGAATGACCATTGAGGAGCCATAGGTGGGCTAAACAAAGGAAAAATACAAAATGTGGCTACAGAATGGGAGAGAGAGCGAGGGTTTACATGCGTGCTTACATCTCTGCCGCCTGCGATGGAGTGACCAACCTTAGTAGGGTGCTTCTCTGACGGTTGGCCTGCCTGCGTAACTTATCTGTGCCTCCCTTCTCATGGCCAGCCCTGTGTCGGGTGTGTGTCTGCTATCTGACTTCCTCAGGCTACACAAGGTCTACGTTCCAAATGGCACCCTATTCAAAAGTAGCTCACTATGTAGGAAATACGGTACCAGTTGGGAAAATTGTGATTGTGATTTAAATACAAGTACAAGTCGTAGACTGGCACCACATATGCTCCTGTGCCACGGATCAATTCTGCAGTCTGTTTGTATGTAAACGTGAGCAACTCCATTCCTAACTCCATTCCTCCTATCCCATCCCACACCATAGAGCTCACCAGCTTATAGTCCAAAAATGCAGAAATRATTCAGCCATTTCTATGGGCAAAAATAATGGGGAAAGAAAGAGACACACACAGAGATTGAATTTGAATATCTACTACCCCCTATAGCAACTCAGCTCAGCTTCCTTTCTCAAAGTACAGTGGGTATCATAAGTACACCCTTGGACCTCAAACCCCAAAATAAGGTTTGAGGTCCTTTGTAGCTCAGTTGGTAGAGCTTGTAATGCTAGGGCAGTGGGTTTGATTCCTGTGACCACCCATGCATAAAATGTATGCACCTACGACTTTTATCAAAAAAGTCCCTTTTTTGATAAAAGCATCTGCTAAATGGCAAATAGTATAATATTAACACAGGCCTATAAGTTCTTATACGTTTTGTTCTATGAGAACATATCAGTCAGAACATGATCTTTAATAATTATAAAGCCTTTACGTGCGTTGTTATTTTTTTAACATAAATGCTTCAAAATTCACAAAAAGTTATGTTAGCTGATGAAGATAATCTCATAGAACAAAACGTATATAATCTCCTAAACCTGTGTTTACCACAGACCTTATTTTCTGCATTTATCCAAAAACCTTACAAAAACGCMATTCATTTTCCAATAGGCTTTGTCTAACGAACCATGGTATGCTTTTTAAAAATGTATTTACTTAACCTTTWTTTAACTAGGCAAGCCAGTTAAGAACAAATTATTATTTACAATGACGGCCTACCGGGGAACAGTGGRTTAACGGCCTTGTTCAGGGGCAGAGCGACATATTTGTACCTTGTCAGCAGTGTTGCCAACTTAGCGACTTTGCCGCTATATTTAGCGAGTATTCAGACCCCTCTAGCGACAAATCTAGCGACTTTTTCTGGTGTTATTGGAGACTGACGTGAAAGTGTAACGGATGTGAAATGGCTAGCTAGTTAGCGGGTACGCGCTAATAGCGTTTCAATCGGTTACGTTACTTGCTCTGAGACTTGAAGCAGGGTTTCCCCTTGCTCTGCAAGGGCCGCGGCTTTTGTGGAGCGATGGGTAACGACGCTTCGTGGGTGACTGTTGTTGATGTGTGCAGAGGGCCCCTGGTTCGCGCCCGTGTTGGGGCGAGGGGACGGTCTAAAGTTATACTGTTACATTGATGCTGTTGACCCGGATCACTGGTTGCTGCGGAAAAGGAGGATGTCGAAAGGGGGGTGAGTGTAACAGATGTGAAATAGTTAGCGGGTACGCGCTAATAGCGTTCCAATCGGTTACGTCACTTGCTCTGAGACTTGAAGTAGGGTTTCCCCTTGCTCTGCAAGGGCCGCGGCTTTTGTGGAGCGATGGGTAACGACGCTTCGTGGGTGACTGTTGTTGATGTGTGCAGAGGGCCCCTGGTTCGCGCCCGTGTCGGGGCGAGGGGACGGTCTAAAGTTATACTGTTACATTGATGCTCACTGGTTGCTGCGGAAAAGCAGGAGGTCGAAAGGGGGGTGAGTGTAACAGATGTGAAATGGCTAGCTAGTTAGCGGGTACGCGCTAATAGCGTTTCAATCGGTTACGTCACTTGCTCTGAGACTTGAAGTAGGGTTTCCCCTTGCTCTGCAAGAGCCGTGGCTTTTGTGGAGCGATGGGTAACGACGCTTCGTGGGTGACTGTTGTTGATGTGTGCAGAGGGTCCCTGGTTCGCGCCCGGGTCGGGGCGAGGGGACGCCGTAAAGTTAAACTGTTACAAAAGCATGTATAGTTCTTACTCTTCTCAACGAGCAGCGGGTGCTACCGTGGGCCCCACCCCCGTCCCAAAGCACTCACAGGCGGCCCAGTCCTTGCGCACCAGACCCTCCCAGCTGCAGTCAGAGCAGGAGATGTTCACCCCTCCACGTCCAGACTGCAAATGAATCGCGCATGCGGGAAGCCGCCGCTGGCTGATCCCGGGATGTAAATATAAAAAAACAAAATACAAAAAAATAAAATACTAAGTAACTCCGCCAGAGTATCTCTTTTGGGTCACTTTTACCAGTCCCAAGCCCGGATAAAGGAGGAGGGTTGGAATTGTGACATTATAAAAAAACAAGAATCGACAGAAGAAAGTTAATTTGTAGTTCTAAACATATTTAGGGTGTTTTTTACTCACTTTTTGTCTCTCCCACAACACAGCGTCCATCACAATTACATGCACATGGCCAGTTATGCAAATTAGGCGATGACGTAATTTAGCGACTTCTAGAGACTTTTAGGGCAGCCAATAGCTACTTTCCTTACTGAGGAGTTGGTAACACTGCTTGTCAGCTCGGGGATTCGATCCACTGCCTAGACTTAGTGCCTAGGAAAGACACCCTTACTATTGCTTTCTATTGTCAGCTGGGTTACTCAAACTGCAAACTGTCATGTGACTACTATGTTGTTACCACAGTCTTTGGTTTTACCTGTGTCTAGTGAGATAGTGATGTAAGTCAAGTGCTCCTACATAACCCTGCTTTTTACGGTCTCTGATATAACCTTTCCAGGATTCATATAGATTGAGGGACAGAGAGAGSAAAGACACATTTTCAACACTAGGAGGAATTTCACCGTTTACAACGGATATGCAATAGCCTAGTCAGAAGACAAAGGTCCCATTTTTGCATCCTTTATAGAGGCGTAGCTTGCAATTATTTTTGGGCTACAGTGTAGCCGCTGTAGCTACACTATTAGGCTAGAGGCGTAGTTTGCAATGATTTTGGACTAGTGTGGCCGCTGTTGCTACACTATTATTATCTGTAACAGTTCGCATTTGGCCATTAACGATACACAAGGATGACATTTGCTTAGCTTTCCTATCAAGTGCAAAAGTAGTTMGTGAAAAAAAAACGTGCCTGTACCTGGTATGATAGCCTACAATGAATRTAGAGACGGATCTCCACAACATGCCTTCCCTGTGCCTTTCATAACACACCTCACGGGCAACACAAACAGTTATGTGAGCATATGTAAACGGTGAACTTTAGAATTACTGCGTTAATCATTTATAAATCAGGTTTCATTTGGTACGGTAAGCGAAAACTTTCATACACCATACAACAGCGCAAATGAAACCACACAAATAGCCTAAAAACAATGCGTTTTTCGTGGACAACATTTAGCATTTCACAAGGATTACGACAGATGTAAAGTCCCCTTCGGCAAGTGTTCATGTAAAACAACCGCGGTTATTTTAGCCTACCTAATTCCGAAGAGTAGCCTGTACATTTGCCGCGTTCACGTGCTATTCGGAACTAGGAAACACTTAAATGTCCGACTTGCTAACTGGTTGTAGTTATACGCGTGCYGCGTTCAACCAGTAACAATWCGGGGTTTGTCTGAGTTTTCAGGTTTCCGACTAGCACTTGAACGCAGCATTAGAAGCCGAAAGGCGTTCACTAGTAGCGGGTCCTACAGCACTTACAAAGAACAGTCGCCAATGCTAGAAATCCTTCAAGGCGAAAGGCATGAGTGTTACACAGGGAAAAATGCGTCTTGCTGGGGGTCCTTTTGCCTGCTGTATTCCCGATGACGGTGCACAGCAGACATTTTAAATTCTCCCCTAAAAGAAAAAATCTTGTAGTTATGAAGTTACAGTAACAGAATATGACTAGAGTATTATTGCAGTCTAACTGCAACATAACCACAGTTGAAGTACAGTTGACTTGCAAACGTACTGCAGTAGACAGCACCAGTTGATCTTCTATGAACCATAAGTGAATACACAGCTAGTCCGATACTATTATTGTAGACATTAACACACACAATTAATAATACCCCCAATAGATACAAGACTAAGCATGAACCTGTTTAAAGCCACTGTAATGCCAAGAGTAGATTATGATCACTCTACTCTTGGTAAAACGGAACCCCCTAAAACCAAACCCCTGTTGGAACTGGGACTCTACCTCGTCTTTAATGTCAACACCTCCTTCTCCTTCTCGTCTCCAGCCTTCTCTAAGTCCCCTAATATGTACTTGCAATTCACGATCCTCTTCGCAATCCAAATGAGGCATTGTTCCGCGAAAGAAGGGACTTGTATAGGGTATTGTTTTCCTAACTTAAGAAAAAAATACAGGGGAGAGGCAGGTAGCCTAGTGGTTAAAAGTATTCGGCCAGTAATCAAATGAAAAARAATTCTTACCAAATATTATTTTCAAATTTTTCCCCTTTTTTCTAGTTGTCATGCAATTGTCAATAGTGTTCACACTGCACTTAGCCCTCCTTAGCCCTGGACTAAGAGAGCTTTTAGCCCAGGGCTAAGCGACTGATTACACTTGCACATATTAAATGTAGGATAGCGCCAACCTTAGCCCAGGGTGAGCCAATCACAGTCCCCTAATTTGAATATTCTACTCCGGAAAAGTGACAGTCGGTTTCAGTTAGCCCTGCTTATGTGAACACATGCTAAGCTAGCCCAGGGTCAGTCTTAGCCAAGGGCTAAGGCAAGCCAGGGGCTAAGAACAATGCAGTGTGAAAAGGCCTGAAGAACTGTGCACTGAGTGGATTCAACTCTAAGCCTTTCAAACATTTCTGTATTTGCGCTCCCTCCTCATTGCCCAAGCATGCAAAGCTTATAGCCTTGCAGGCCCTAAAATGTATTGACCAGTGCATAGCCTACCCATTTTATTCATCCAAGATGAAGACCTTAAATGGAATACTTATTTTCTTGACTCAAAGTCCACATGTAATCTAGTGTGTTTATTCAATATTAAAGTAACCGTATATGACAACCTTTCTAATAATTCAGAATAAATCATCGCCCACCCAAAAGCCATCAAAAAAGTACAAGATTGTTGGTGGATGGATGTAGGTTGAGCAACAGCTGAACGAAGTGTTAAGGCTAAAAGGAAGTGAGGTCGCTGCCACCTGTAGCTTTATCCCGTTTTTGCCACTTTGGGCACCTGCACAGGAAATKAACATAAGGTTCTGACTAGACTATAGTGTTGTAGGTTAGCTAGTGCGTCGACATTTTTAGTGTCAACGGCATTCCTCCAGGTGTCCCCAGTCGTGTGTAAGACTTCCCGAGACACCCATTACCCATTGAGTAGAACAAACAACTTTGTTTTTAACAACATAAATATCTGCCTTTCCAAGTTTACATTCATACATTCTCTACTGAATTTGTCAAGGGCTTTTGGCTGATGATGATTCTAAGCTGAGTCATGTCTGGTGTTCAGTATACTAGCTTCAGTGTGATCTTACATTCCATCCCTAGTGCACCTAGCATAACATGCCACAGCTACATACAGGTGACCTTAGCTGCCACGGCCTCCTGCTACCGCCATCCCCAATGTCAACACTGGCCTCCTTCCTCCTGGGACTGAAAGAACATAAGAGAGAGTGAGAACCAAATGTACCAAAATGCACTTCCACTTTCGACTGCAGTTGTTATTTCCATGTCAGTTGGTTTTGTTTTGGAAAAGCACACATAGCTTCATAAATTCCATCTGCCTGCTCTTACAAAGCGCAGGCCTGTGGACTTGCTTGTACTGTGAGGGTAGACTTGGTTGTAAACCACGCATGCACACACAGACAAGACACTGGGGTCTTGATGTGTTACGCCATCATTCTGTCATTAACGCATCACTACTCTGATCCGTCATCGGCTTCTTGGTACAAGTCTGTCATCTACTCTTTAATACTCGGTTAGATCATTGGGTGTTTACAACAGGGATCTATCATATGGGACCCTCAACATTCTGAGCTGTTGTCGTCTCACCATCCCAAGCTTTCAGTTTGCTTCGGATGCTAATTGCTTGCCTCAGTGCTAAAACTGTCTCCATTCCTATTTATTGATTTAYTTTTATTTAACTGGGCAAGTCAGTTAAGAACAAATTATTATTTACAATGACGGCCTACCCCAACCCAACCCTAACCTGGACGACGCCACTCGGGAGCCCCAAATKTAAATTAAATGATTAAAAAGCAAAATAATAGGACAGGAGAGAAGCCAAATTGATGAGCGAGGAACACCATCTCCAATCGGATGGGTTGAGAATAAAGAGTCATCCATCTGTGAAGACAAAGCTAGCTATAAACTAACTATAAATTGAGAAATTCTTAATAAGCTGTGCTTAGTTTTGGCTATTGTGGAGCCTGTCGTTCTATAAATGGCGTCTTTGCCATTTCTCAACAAGGTAACAAGCTGTGTCATTGTCTGTGCTCATTCAGTCTGCTTTTTATAGGCACCGTAAAACCAAGACTCCCGCCCGTAATCTGCTCCAAGTCTCCATTCAGAAAATTACATTCTTGAGGTTGAGCTGGGCCAGGTTAGTTTACACTACATTCTTAGAAAAAAATCCTTGTAGAACCAGACAGGGTTCTATCGCTTGCAACTAGAGCAGTAAAACGTGTTTTGTCATACCCGTGATACGATCTGATATGCCACGGCTTTCAGCCAATCAGCATTCAGGGCTCAACCTACCCAGTTTATAAAATGTCATAAACCGGGTGGTTCGAGCCCTGAATGTTGAGTGGCTGAAAGCCGTGGTATATCAGACCGTATACCATGGGAATGACAAAAATATTTTTACTGTTCTAATTGCATTGGTAAACAGTTTATAATAGCAAAAATGCACCTCGGGGTTTGTCGTATATGGCCAATATACCACGGCTAAGGGCTGTATCCAGGCACTCCACGTTGCGTCGTGGTTAAGAACAACCCTTAGCCATGGTATATTGGCCATATACCACACCCCMTCGTACCTTATTGCTTATTTATAACCGGGGCATTCAAGCTCTGGATGCTGATTGGCTGAAAGTCGTGGTATACGAGACAATAGACCATGGGTATGACGCAAAATGTATTGTTTACTGTTCTAATTACGTAGGTAATAATAGCAATTATAACAGCCACCTTTCGGCCCAAATTATGCRGCGGTGCTGAAGTGCTACATCGTTCCCCTAATACAGTACCAGTAAAGGTCCAGTGCACTAATTTTGTGAGAAAAAATATACATACTTTTAAAAATTAATATATTTTACCTTTTCAGCGGGTGCTGCAGCACCCTCAACACCTCTAGTTCCCATGGCTATCCATCAAGGTTCTTTGCCTTGGCTGGGTATATGTACAGTGCCTTCAGAAATTCTTCATACCCCTTGACTTATTCCACGTTGTGTTGTGTTAACGCCTGAATTCAAAAGTGATTACATGTTTTTAGAAATGTTTGCAAATGTATAGAAAATTAAATACAGAAATATCTCATTTACATAGGTATTCACACCCCTGAGTCAATACTTTGTAGAAGCACCTTTGGCAGCGATTACAGCTGTGAGTCTTTCTGGGTAAGCCTGTAAGAGCTTTCCACACCTGGATTGTGTAACAATTGGCCATTATTATATATATTTTTTATTCAAGCATCTACCTTCTGGGCATCTACCTTCTGGTTCTGGACGCAGCTCTGGAAACTACGGACCGTGGGTCGACTCTGGAGGCCCCGGACTGTGGATCGTCGCCGGAAGCCCCGGACCGTGGGTYGTCTTCGGAGGCCCCGAAACCGCGGGTCGTCTCTGGAGGCCCTGAACCGCGGGTCGTCTCTGGAGGCCCCGAACCACAGACCGTCGCTGGAGGCCCCGGACCGCCGACCGTCGCTGGAGGCTCCGGACCGCCGACCGTCGCTGGAGGCTCCGGACTGTGGCCCGTCGKMGGAGGTTCCGGACTGTGAAACGTCGCCGAACTGTTGGCTTAGGTTTTAACCCTATTTCCTCCAATCTCCCCGTGTGCTCCCCCCCAAAAACTCTTTGGAGCTGCCTCTCGGGTTTCCGTGCTAGCCGTGTCCCCTCGTATCGTCGCCGTTCCTCTTTCGCTGCCTTTATTTCCTCCTTCGGACGACGATACTCCCCAGCACTTGTCCAGGGTCCTGCTCGATCCAGGATTTCTTCCCAAGTCCAGGATACTTCTTCCTCCTGGGCACGCTGCTTGGTCCTTTGTTGGTGGGATCTTCTGTCACGTTCGTCATAAAGATGAGACCAAGGCAGCGTGGTAGTGTGTAGAGTGTAGAGTTCCACGTAATTTTTATCAACTGAAACTCWCCTAACAAAACAACAAACAACCAAACGAAACGTGAAGCTACAGGTGTGCACTCAGGCAGCTCAATGTAGACAAGATCTCACAACACAAACGAGGTAAATGGCTACCTAAATATGATCCCCAATCAGAGACAACGATAAACAGCTGTCTCTGATTGGGAACCATATCAGGCCAACATAGACATACAAAACCCCTAGACATACAAAACTAGCGTACCCACCCTAGTCACACCCTGACCTAACCAAAATATATAGAAAAACAGAGATATCTAAGGTCAGGGCGTGACAGCATTACTCCCCCAATCAGGCCTTTATGGTAGAGTGGCCAGATGGAAGCCACTCCTCAGTAAAAGGCACATGACAGTCCGCTTGGAGTTTGCCAAAAGGCACCTAAAGGACTCTCAGACCATGATAAACAATATTCTCTGGTCTGATGAAAGCAAGATTGAACTCTTTGCCTGAATGTCAAGCGTCACGTCTGGAGGAAACCTGGCACCATCCCTACGGTGAAGCATGGTGGTGCCAGCATCATGCTGTAGGGATGTTTTTCAGGGGCAGGGACTGGGAGACTAGTCAATATYGAGGGAAAGATCAACAGAGCAAAGTACAGAGAGATCCTTGATGAAAACCTGTTCCAGAGCACTCAGGACCTCAGACTGGGGTGACGATTCACCTTCCAACAGGACAAMGACCCTAAGCACTCAGCCAAGACAATGCAGGAGTGACTTCGGGACAAGTCTTTGAATGTCCTTGAATGGCCAAGCCAGAGCCGGACTTGAACCTGATCATCTCTGGAGAGATCTGAAAATAGCTGTGCAGCAACGTTCCCCATCCAACCTGACAGAGCTTGAGAGGATCTGCAGAGAAGAATGGGAGAAAATCCCCAAAAACCAGTGTGCCAAGCGTGCAGTGTCATTCCCAAGAAGACTCAAGGCTGTAAGTACCGAGTAAAGGGTCTGAATACTTATGTAAATGTAATATTTGAGTTCTAATTTTTTTTATACATTTGCCCAAATTTCTAAAGACCTGTTTTTGCTTTGTCATTATGGGGAATCGTGTGTAAATTGATGAGACAAAAACAACAATATAATATATTTTAGAATAAGGCTGTAATGTAACAAAATGTGGAAAAAGTCAAGGGGTCTGAATACTTTAGATAAGCAGAAACATAGCCTATAATTTCCAACATTTTGGTCGCCTTGTCAACTTGTCTATAATTAGATAGATGCAGCTTTTCTCTCGTCATTACCTTATTTTCTGTGGTTGAAATAATATCAGCTTTTTTTCAGTGCAGTCTTTGATGTTATTGATCATAATTTGTTATTGAAAAAAAACTAACTTGTTATGACTTTACATCACCTGCCATCACATGGTTGGAGAGTTACTTATCCAATAGAACTCAGAGAGGATTCTTCAATGGAAGCTTCTCTACCATCAGATATGTACACTGCGGGATCCCTCAGGGCAGTTGCCTTGGGCCGTTACTCTTCTCTATTTTTACAAATGATTTGCACCTTGTCTTACAAGAAGCTAAAATCACTATGTATGCTGATGATTGCACACTCTACACATCAGCACCTACAGCCACCGAGTCTTAGAAAAGAGTTACCACCAGTGTCAGAATGGGTAATTAACAATAAACTGGTCTTAAATACATCTAAAACCAAAAGCATTGTATTTGGTTCAAAGCATTCTCTTAGACCGAAACCTCAACCGGAAGTTGTGCATAAAGGGTGTGACCATTGAATGAGTTGAAGAAACTGAACTCCTAGGATTATGATTGGATGGTCAGTTATCATGGTCAAGTCATTTTGAAAAAGTTGTTGTGAAGATGGGGAGAGGTATGTCTGTTATAAAAAGATCTTCTGCATTTTTGACACAATAATCAACTGTACTAAATGTTCAGGCTTTGATATGGTCTCATCTTGATTACTGTCCGGTAATATGGTCAGGTGCAGCAAATAAAGACCTAGCAAAGCTGCAGCTGGCTCAAAACAGAGCAGCACACCTTACCGTTAACTGCACACACAGACCTAACATCAACAACATGCACGATAGTCTTTCATGGTTGAGGAAAAATTCACTACTTCTCTTCTAGTCTTTTTAAGAAACATTTGTGTGTTAAAAATGCCTAACCACATGTATAATCTATTCGCATACACTTCAAACATACATTACATACCCCACCAGACACACCACTATGGGTTTCTTCAGGGTACCCAAACCAAAAACAGATTTAATGCGTCTCTCAGTTATTTATACAGTCATGGCATGGTGGAATGCTCTGCCACCAGAGGTTACTCAGGCAGAGTTCAGCTTTAAAAAACATCTTGTATCGCAGAACCTCTCCTCTTTCTAAAGATCAAATTTAACTGTGCTGGATATAAGAATATGAATATGTATATATGAATAGTGTGTCAATAGTATTTTTGTTGTGTCTTGGTGTGTTTTTCCCATATACGTACAACTTTTGAATGTAATGTTATATCTTATGTTGTTCTTATCTATTACTGTTCTGTATTTTGTCATGTATTTGTACGTTTTATGTGGAACCCAGAAAGAGTAGCTGCTGCATGTGCAGTAGCTAATGGGGATCCTAATAAACTAAATTAACATATTAGGCACTGTTATCATCCTCTATTACCTCTTCACCAAATCTTTCCCAAATATTACTTTTCAGGCCCTCCTATCTCTTTATATTCTACTCCATTTCTCAGCGTTTCTCTTATTGAATTAAACTCTGACARTGTCCTTTTTGCCTCCATGGATACATTTTTCTGCCTGTTCCCCAAAGCATTTGGCGATTGCCGTGTAGGGTATTTGGTGCAAGTACAGTTAGGCCCTGAAGCTTAGACTTACGCACTAATGCCAGATAGCTTAAAATAATGAAATAAAAACCTCAATGTAGCCTATAGATATAAATTGTACAAGAATTATACATTTATTTATTTTTATTTAACCTTTATTTAACTTTGCAAGTCAGTTAAAGAACAAATTCTTATTTTCAAGATTTTGTAAGGTATTGTTTTCTATTTATTCAACCCACCCGCCCTTCATCCCCACAATATTTAATGACCCTAAACCTGCCCGCTCTGCAGGTTGTGAGTCAACCCGCAAATCACAACAACACGTACCACCATAACACGACTCAGTGGTAATGCCATTCATCCACAGCAAAGCTAACTACTGACCTACACAGGCTGGTCTGCACTGGGCTGGTCATTAAGGGTCAAGAGTAAGGAAGTCTAAAAAACAACACACACATACACACAGGTTGGCAATTCAAGATCCTCTTCAGACTCCGTTGGTGAGTGAAAGAAGGGAGTATGTATCGTTAGTATGTATCGTTAGTATGTTAATAGTTGTGTACCTGTTAAACATTTTTGTTTGACAGAAATCCCACAGAAATCCCAACAAACACACACGGACCTCACCCCACACACTATTTCATATCCACATTCCAAACCCAACTCCAGACTCCATTCAGCTACTTGGGACAAACCAAATACCAGCGTAAGAGTCTTTTCACACAGTGGCCATTGTTCTGTGCAGAACAGACCTAGAGTTCCTGTAAATTAGTGTCAGAATTCAGCCCAGGCCCAATCGTAGGCCTCTACTAGCATCCCACTGGGCATAAACTGGTTGAATCAACGTTGTTTACAAGTSATTTCAACCAATATATTCAATGTGATGACGTTGAATCAACGTGGAAMACTAATTGGATTTGCAAAAAGTCATCAACAAAGGAATGTTCTCTTTTTTTTCACACTTTTAATCTAAATCCAATGACATGATGAATTTATTTGTTCATTTTATGTTGAATTCACAGTAGTTGACAACTCAACCAAATGTAAATCAAAACTAGACGTTGAACTGACGTCGGTGTCCAGTGGCATGTTTGTTGGTGCCTTTAACTGATTGTCTGGCAGGCAGGGCACTGGTTCACACATTCCCCATGTTGACACTACTAGACCCCCAGCATCACTCACTTATACACCACTCGCCTGGATTCAGCCCTATCACCACAGAGGTCTAGCCATTGGGGTGTTGCGATATTTTGGGGTTGTTAGGGGTAGCTGTATGAGGGATTTTCGTGTTAATACTAGACCTGAAAAAATGGATCTGAAATCTTTGCGAGAACTGTAGCGGTGCTTGATTGAGTTTGCTTGGATGAGTTGAACCAATGGAATAGTCCCAAAAGTGCAAACGCCTGCCCATCTGGTACTCCAGGCAGTCTCAAGCAAACAAAAAGTATAATAACAACAACAGAAATACTGAATACAATTGGTCACAGCTGGACATAGTGTATTTGCTCTTTGTTGGTATCGATTCAACATGTGATGCTAGCACTATGTTCTGTCCAACCCACTGAGGCACTGTATCTACTTAAGTTACGTTTGCTACATACGTATGGAACCTCTTGACTTTTTCCACATTTTATGTTACAGCCTTATAYTAAAATGTATTAAATCGTTTTTCCCCCCTCGTCAATCTACACACAATATCCCATAATGACGGTGCAAAAACATATTTTTTGCTAATTTATTGAAGCATCTTTGGCAGCGATTATAGCCTCGAGTCTTCTTGGGTATGACGCTACAAGCTTGGCACACCTGTATTTGGGGAGTTTCTTCCATTCTTCTCTGCAGATCGTCTCAAGCTCTGTACGGTTGGATGGGGAGCGTTGCTGCACAGCTATTTTCAGGTYTCTCTAGAGATGTTCGACCGGGTTCAAATCTGAGCTTGGCTGGGCCACTCAAGGACATTCAGAGACTTGTCCCGAAGCCACTCCTGCGCTGTCATGGCTGTGTGCTTAGGGTCGTTGTCCTGTTGGAAGGTGAACCTTCCCCCTGGAGGAGGTTTTCATCAAGGATCTCTCCGTACTTTGCTCCGTTGATCTTTCCCTCGATCCTGACTAGTCTCCCAGTCCCTGCCACTGAAAAACATCCCCACAGCATGATGCTGCCACCACCATGCTTTACGGTAGGGGTGGTGCCAGGTTTCCTCCAGACGTGACACTTGGCATTCAGGCCAAAGAGTTCAATCTTGGTTTCATTGGGCTGTTGTGCATTTTACTGAGAAGTGGCTTCTGTCTGGCCACTTTACCATTAAGGCCTGATTGGTGGAGTGCTGCAAAGATGGTCGTCTTTCTGGAAGGTTCTCACATCTTCACAGAGGAACTCTGGAGCTCTGTCAGAGTGACCTTCGGGTTCTTGGTCACCTCCTTGACCTAGGCCCTTCTCCCTTGATTGCTCAGTTTGGCTGGACGGCCAGTTCTAGGAAGAGTTTTGGTGGTTGCAAACTTCCATTTAAGAATGATGGAGTCCACTGTGTTCTTGGGGACCTTCAATGCTGCAGAACTGTTTTGGTACCCTTCCCCAGATCTGTGACTCGACAGAATCATTTCTCAGAGCTTTACGGACAATACCTTCGACCTCATGGCTTGGTTTTTGCTCTGACATGCACTGTCAACTGTGGGACCTTAAATAGACAAGTGTGTGCCTTTCCAAATAATATCTAATGAATTGAATTTACCACAGGTGGACTCCAATCAAGTTGTTGAAACATCGCAAGGATGATCAATGGAAACAGGATGCACCTGTGCTCAATTTCGAGTCTCTTAGCAAAGGGTCTGAATACATATGTATATAAGGTATCTGTTTTAAATTTTTTATACATTTTCAGAAATTTCTAAAAACCTGTTTTCACATTGTCTTCATGGGGTATTGTTTGTAGATTGCTGAGGAAAATGTTTAATTTAATCCATTTTAGAATAAGGCTGTAACGTAACAAAATGTAGAAAAAGTGAAGGGGTCTGAATACTTTCCGAAGGCACTGTACTGGTGGTCTAAGATCTACCCAGACACTACTGACATTAGCAGAGTACCAGGCTGGGCCGGCTCCAGGCATAAGCGACATAATTAGAATTTTTGGTGGGGGAACTCAGTCGCGGTCTCAACTTACTATTGACAGTAAAAATACTAGAATACTCAATTTTGATATTTGGTTGTCCATTATTCAACAATTTTCCTCTTGTTCTGTCAGCCACTGACAGGACTAAATTAGGCCTGTCAGCTAACAATTTTTAGATTGGTAGTTATTTTTAGCCAACCATTTAAACTTGAAGTTATCATGGCCGATGCTGATTTTCTTTTGGACCGCGCTACAGATGACTATATCGGTCCGCTGATACAGGACTAGAAAAGGCCCAGTACACTACTTTTGTTTTGATTTAGATTTTTCAGCGGGTGGTGCAGCACCCTCAGCAACCCTACTTCACGCGGCTATGCTCAGGAGCTGTCCTAACCAGTTAAGAGTTACCAGCAGGTGTCCTGATAATGCAGAAAGTCAGGGGTTCCTGCGCCACATTCAATTGCTTTGGAGTTGTTCAAATAATGTTTTGATRTTTCTATAGGCCTATGATCAATCCATAAATAATCTAGACCTACATGCAAAAGTATCTCTTGCGCTTTTGACAATGATTTCACATTAGGCCCATTTCACATGATATGCATGAATACTTATGACCACTAGGCTAATAAATAAAACACATTTTTATTWTGATGATTTAATTATCATGTTATTTAAAGTTATCCATTTGGAGCGCRACATCACRTTGTTAAAAACGATGTCTAAATTGGGGATTAAATCAATTAAAAGGCATCTAGGGCTTATGTTAACTTTGATTGTGTTCAAATTATAGACCTTTCAACATAGCTGCAGGAAGATGTTTGRGGGTGGGGCTGATGCGATTTCTTTACCGACAGGGTGGGGGCAGGAAAAACTTTTTTTGCACGATATCGGTCCGCTGATACAGGACTAGTAAAGGCCCAGTGCACTACTTTTGTGAAACAATAAAATATTTCAATATATTTTCTTTTTTGCAGATTGTTCAAGTGATGCTACAGCACCCATACTTCCCGCGGCTATGCCTTTCAAACATTGTATGCAAGGTTGTATGCAACATTATCTGCAAGTGACTTGATGCATACTGTGTCAAAGCGATTTAGAGTTGTTAAAACGGGCCATACGAGTGTGTCTAAATAATGATGATTATTGTAAAAAAAAAAAGTCACATTCACCGCGGTTGTTTGAAGCGTGCTACAGGGTTCACAGCTGACGATGCTAGCTGGTTCATCCTCAATTTGCAACAATGTCAATGAGCGTCATCACTATCTTTCCTTTGCGGTATCTCAAACTGTTGTGATTACCAGCTGAGATAAACTTTTATGAGTTGATTTTATGAGTTTGTCTGGGTAGTGTCTTAACATCACCCTAAAACGTACTCTTGAGCTGGGAGTGTTTATAGTCTTAAAACAGGATTCCGAAGACCTTTTCTGAGATGCTTTGTGGATACAGGGCCTGTGCTCTTCCCCTCACCACTGCTCCCCTGTCTCCGACCCCTTCACACATTTCCTCCTTCTCGAATGTGGCCAGTACGGCTTACCCTCAACCCCCCTGCCCTACATGTCAAACACACCAGGGGGAAAGCACTAATCTAATATTCCCTTGCAGCATTTTGCCCTAAAAGTTTGCCGTTGGGCAGGGCTCCCCTGAGGCGATCGAGGGAGGCCATTTAATGGTGTATTTATTGTGAATGGCGCTTTAATGCTAATAATCCTTCCTGGGGATTTTATGTGCTCTGGGCTGAGAAGGAGGGGGACTGACTACTACTCCCAGTCTGGAGTTCCTCTGAAACAATGGTCTCTCTCTCTCTCCTTGAATTAGAGTGGACAAACCCACTCCCACACCCCATCCTCCATCCAAGAGGGCTAATTGGGGTTAGGAGCTAGTTTAATGAGGCCAGACTAAGCAGGCTGGCCTATAGGCTGGATACATGTGAGTAGGAAATAATGATGCACTCTCTCTCTATGGAAGTACATAGGGTAGGGACAGAGAGAGGACCAGATGTTAACTTAAAAAATAATCCGTGTGCATTATTCAAATGTCCATGCAAATCTTCCATTGACTTAAAAGCATGATTTACCGTCTGAGTTATGAGTGTCGGACTCAATTTAGGAGTTACAGGTGTTGATCTCAAGTTAGGAGTTACGGGTGTTGATCTCTGAGGTTCCAGTCTCTTCTAAGAGTCAAAGTAAGACCGTGGTTCTTCTCAAGGAGTACAGTCCTGTCAACATCTCTTCTCATCTCTTCCACACTCTTCTGTAGCACACTATGCCACAGCTTTCAGCAAGACCATACATTACACAGTGCAAATACTGACAGTCAATGGGGCCAATGGTGCCATACACAGAAACATCAACATGGATGATGGAGGTATGTGTCTGTGTGTTTGTTTTAGTGTGTACATGTGTGTGTACGTCTGTGTACACGCGTGTAGTGTGTATTTGTGTATGTGTTTGTGTGTTAGTGTACATGTGTCTGTGTGTACATACGTGTGTTTGTGTTGAATCAACACTTTGTGTTGACATACTGCACAAGCAAGATGGATGAGGACAAGAGTCAGCATTCCCAGTTCCCATTATATGGAATACTATAGGATTCTCAGGAACGCTAGTGATCAGGAAGACCATGGATGGGGCAACATGTGCAGACCACAGACCCACCTGGTGGTCAAATTCCCATCCCATGCTCCAGTGATCCGAGCTGGGAAGAGACAGATCCAGACAAGCCAAACAAACACAGATTCCTACTGCTCACTGATCCTGGAGCCTAGGTCTAAACGGTCTAACCACGAGACCAGGCTACGAACCGACACACACATATGCGCGCACACACATACACATGTATGCATTTACATACAGGTATGCACGCAAGCATGTACACATACACAGGTATGCACGCAAGCACACACACACATGCACCCACACAAGCACACACACACACAAAGTTCCTCGGTGTCCACATCACTGAGGGCTTAACATGGTCCTCTCCCACCTGCACAGTCGTGAAGAAGGTATGGCAGTGCCTTTTCTCCTTCAGGAGGCTGAAACTATTTTACTTTTACTTCACTACATTCCTAAAGAAAATAATGTACTTTTTACTCCATACAATTTCCCTGACACCCAAAAGTACTCGTTACATGTTGAGTGCTTAGCAGGACAGGAAAATGGTCCAAATCACGCAYTTATCAAGAGAACACGTGTTCATCCCTACTGCCTCTGGTCTGGCAGACTTACTGAACACAAATGCATTGTTTGCAAATGATGTCTGTTAATAATGTCTGTTGGAGTGTGCCCCTGGCTATCYGTACATTTTAAAAACAAGACAATGGTGCAGTCTAGTTTGCTTTATATAAGGAATTTGAAATGATTTATACTTTTACTTTTGATACTTAAGGCTTCAGGAATAGAAGTTATTGAATGCAACAACCATGTCTCTATCACTAATAAACACAGTCATGGGTGTGTGTCTCTTACATTCACTCAAAAGGCATGCTGGGAAATATGCAAATATGGCTTTACAMCCTACAGTGTTAAAATGACACCCCCAGTGTTGTGTTTAAAACTTAAACGCCTTGTGCAGAATAAACGTGTTCATATGTTTAAAAAGTGTTACAGCAAATAAACATGTTCTGTTGTTTACAGTCTATACACTATGACGCGTTTCCATTGAAATTCGAAATGCCTTGACCCATTTAAAAAGTGTTACAGGAAAGTGTTTAGTTATGTGTTCAGATCCTAAGCACTTGGTTTTACAGTGTAGGTGTGAGGGGGAGCAGTAGTTGTTAGCCATTTAAAAGTCTTATGGCCAGGAGATGGAAGCTGTTTAGGAGTCTGTTGGTCTGAGCCTTGATGCACCGGTACCGCCTGCCAGACAGGAGCATGGCGAACAGTCCATGTCTTGGGTGGCTGGAGTCTTTGACAATTTTTGGGCCTTCCTCAGACACCGCTGGCAGTGGTGGAAAAAGTACCCAATTGTCATACTTGAGTAAAAGTATCGATACCATTAATAGAAAGTTACTCAAGTAAAAGTGAAAGTCACCCAGTAAAATACTACTTGAGAAAAAGTCTAAAAGTATTTGGTTCTAAATATACTTAAGTAAATGTAATTGCTAGAATTGACTTAATCTTAAGGATCCGCTCCTTTTTTTMAATTTTCGCCTAAAATGACATACCCAAATCTAACTGCCTGTAGCTCAGGACCTGAAGCAAGGATATGCATATGCTCGACACCATTTGAAAGGAAACACTTTGAAGTTTGTGGAAAGGTGAAATTAATGTAGGAGAATATCCATAAAACAAAATTTCAATTTTTAATCTCTGCCCCCGTCCCCACAGGAGGCCTTTTGCCTTTTGGTAGGCCGTCATTGTAAATATGAATTTGTTCTTAACTGACTTGCCTAGTTAAATAAAGGTTAAATAAATTAAATAAACAACTTTGAGAGACATAAGCTCTTTGTAATTATAGAACATTTCTGGGATCTTTAATTTCAGCTCATGAAAAATAGGACCACTTTACATGTTGAATTTATATTTTTGTTCAGTGTACCTATCATTCCTAGACTGACACTGACATCCACACACTCACACTAACACCCACACACCCACACGCTCACACTAACACCCACACGCTCACACTAACACCCACACACTTACACTGACACACACTTACACCCGCACACTCACTTCCACACACTTAGGCTAATACCCACACACTTAGACTAAACACCCACACACTTACATACACACACTCACCACAACCACCATACACCCACCCACCACTTATGCTCCTGCCATGCTGTTTACTATACTATTATCCCCTGCGTACATGTACATATCTACCTCAAATACTCCAGTATCCCTGCACACTGTAATTTTGGTACTGGCCCTGAACCTGAATATAGCTTCCTCTCTAATTTCTTATTTCTCATGTTTTATTTTTTATATTTTATTAGTTATACTATTTTGATGTTGAATACTGCTTGCAAGTTAAGCATTTCACTGTACTTGACAAATACAACTTTGAAAGAGGGCTGCTCTTTGTAAACCAAACACACACGGTCAAGTATCTTGGTTTAGCAATGCACAACTCCCCGTTGTTGACCACAAGACTGAGCAACAGGTGCATAAAACGACATAATCCCTTCACACAAATACAAATCAACCATGAACTAATACTACTACACATGACCAGCCAATATCCTTTCACTGCACCAGTACACACTGACTGTACAACGCAACCGACCACCAAATACATTGTGTCCTCAATAAAAACATCACACGGGTCCCAAGCCCATTTGCTAATGCTAATATGAATGTTCCACCCAAATACATTTTGTATCCTTCTAGCAGTATTCACCCGCACAGCCTCAACAAAGCCCTCACTACAACCCCCCCCCCCCCTAAACACCTGTTCAGAAACGGGTCAGAAGATGTGGTGCAGGCCTGCTGGAGGTCTCTGGGGGTCTGGATGATGGTTTGTAAGAGATCTCGAGGTTAGGTCTGGAGGTATGGTAAGGAATACAGAACTAGTCCTCCGAGCGCAATTTGATTATCTCGAGAAATTCAACAACAATCCCTTTCTCGGCCAGCTTCCACCGCCGCCAGTGAATAGAAAGAGTTTGTTTGTCACTCATACTGGGTGAACAGGGAGAGTAGATAAAGCCTTCTGATTGTGCCAACACCGACGCCGTGAGAACCAGTGTTTGGGCAACCAAGGAGGACCATGGGAATTTGAGTCTACAATGTTCAACCAGACCAGGACCCCATTCCCAAAGAAACGTTTGGTAACCTACATACTATTAACGTCCTTATTCTAATTCGGTAAGAACTATTATTGGCCCGCGCGTTTCCATACTGTAAACATGATGTGGGGGGGGGGGGGGGGTTTCCTATATAATAAATAAATAGTTTCATTATCGTCACTTGGCTTTCATTAGAGCAGGTTATTTATTCTTTTTTCTTCTTCTTCAAGACCCAAATGACAAATTGACGTCTTTTCTCATGATCCAAATTGTCCTCCAACTACCCAAATTAAGAATAAATAGTGTGTAATTACAGATGTATTCTTATAAATCGTGACCTTTTTCGACCCCTTAGTTTAATAAACCCTGCGTCAGTGTGTTATTGGATTATTGCATGACTATGGTCTCCGGCTCGCTTTGCAGGTTCGCCTTGGTTTTAACATTCCACAGACAGAGCCTATTGATATGCCTGGATACCAGGACCTTAACTGAGGTTAAGCACCTTGGTCAAGGGGTTTTTGGCGAGTCGCCCCATTGAGTTATGGGGTTTTTCGTTTTTTTTGGGAGAGCCCCTGTGGCCTTGTTGACTAGGGGCTGAAACAATAACATTCTCTCATCAGAGGTTGAGAGGTTCACTGAGGTTGGAGCACTCAGACTGTTAAAAAAGCTAAAGGCTGAGTCATGGCCTCTGGTCAAATGAGTGTGTGTGTGCAACACGGTCCAGTGTGCGTGTTGGGGGGTGTCCTTCATGTGATTTAGAGAGCAAACAAAACATCAAAACATTGTGTGGCCATAAGCCTGCCTGCAGTATATGATCATATCTCCTGAGCTTTCCACTATTATTTCCCATGTGATCACCCTATAGTACCCTCAAACTCAACTCTGGACCTCAAAGCCAGTTTTACTCTTTTCTTTCATTGTTCCMCTCTAATCAGGAACTGATTTAKACTTGGACACCAGGTAGGTGCAATTAATTATCATGTAGAACAGAAAACCAGCAGGCTCCGGACCTTGTAGGGTAAGAGTTGAATACCCCTGCATATAGTATATGACTTTTCTTGGAAAGAGAATGGAGGGTTAGGGTTAGGATTTCATGAGAGTCACACCTGGGTCTGACATAAAATGTCTTCACTCTCAGTTCCCCCTCCAGACAGAAAAACACAAACAAGACCTTGTTGTTGSGGCCAGGAAGTGGAGGTGAATGGAGCAGCGTGCCAGGCCCGAGGCTTAAGGCCTAGGATAAAGGAACCAGGTAGGGGGGTCATGGAAAAGTGCTGGGAGACTACAAGGAATTGGGCTTTATCTATTATTCCAAGCTGGGTTGGAAAACTTGGGKCTTGTTAGAAGATACCTTGGTGAGTGTTTCTTACTTGCCATCCAATGACACGTCCTCCGGCCCGATGTACAAACAAAAACAAGGCAGTAGTGAAAGCAGAGCCGGCYTCAGAGCTGGAGCTGGGCCAGCAGCCTGGTCTCATAGACTAGACGTAACATAGTACATGTACATCCGGGAAAATCAAATTATTATGATATGTTACGTTTGGTATGATTACATAAGACAGATGGTTACTTAAGTCAAAAGCTAAAGTAGGGTGGTTGGTCGAGGTGAATGGGTTAGCCTTTAATGCAAACGTCTATCAACCCAAAAGGTAGAGAGTTTGAATATCATCAAGGACAACTTTAGCATTTTAGCTAATTAGAAACTTTTCAACTACTTACTTACACAACTTCAAATTTTCTGTAATACCTGACTTAAGCTG
>NC_036852.1:10736708-10742135 GCF_002910315.2 Salvelinus sp. IW2-2015
CTAGCTTTTTTAGGCTACTTTGCAACTACTTAGCAATAAAACACAACCTCATAAATGTCCTCTCACTGTGAACTGTGTTAATTTTCAGCAAACTTAACATGTGTAAATATTTGTATGAACATAACAAGATTCAACAACTGAAACATAAACTTAACAAATTCCACAGACACGTGACTAACAAAAATGGAATAATGTGTCCCTGAACAAAGGGGGGGGGATGTCAGCCGGCGCTCGCTACTTCCATTGCCGCGCAGAACTTGGAGTTCAAAATTCCCGAGCAAAATGTTAGTGTATCGTTTTGGTCCAGTCTTTGGTAACTGTTTGTCTCTGAGTATGAATTTGCAGAGTGGACAAGCGTTGGCGTGTCTGCTCATGTTGAGGTTGGTCAGGGTGCTAATGTTCTGACATAGTGGGGGGATTGCCTATTTCCCTTGAGTAGATTGAAGACGCGGTATATGAGTCTGCCCATACCTCCCAAGGTCCGAGGATGAGTACTTTATGACCCCGGTTAGTTGGAGTAGATGCGGCTTGAGAAAGGATAAAGATGCGTTAGGACTGGAGATCTTTGTGGTCACTGTGTGCTCAGACTGTGAAAAAATTGAAGCTGCGGAGTATACCATCTAGCTGACGGGCTGGAGACCAGTTATTTACCCTGCACATCTTTCTACTTCTAAATAGAAATTGGCTCGGCTCTGCTTTGCGCGTCTCTTCAGCGACAAACTATTTGTGCTCATTTCGTCACATCACGCCCTCATCATCTAGAGGTTCAGTTATCAGTTAATCACGACACATCTTAACTTGCCGGTCTCACACTTCAGTCACACGAGGCAAGTCAGTTAAGAAATTCTTATTTTCAATGACGGCCTAGGAACAGTGGGTTAACTGCCTTGTTCAGGGGCAGAACAACAGATTTTTTACCTTTACCAGGGATTCTACACCTTGTCAGCTCGGGGATTCGATCTTGCAACCTTTCGGTTACTATTCCAACGCTCAAACCACTAGGCTACCTGCCACCCCAATGGGGTGGAACTAGACTTGAGCCACACRCTAGGCCAGAGACAGCAGAGAGTTTGGGATCTCCTTATCGTTCATCTCACACTGGGCTGAACTGGAGACAAAACGGTCGCTGAGGGGCCAGGTAATGACTCAGCCATTTGACGTCCCTCTGGTATTTCAGTTTCACAAGGCCCAAGATAAGACATCTTAGAGACAGGGCTGTCAGACTCCGATACTACACGCTATACAATAAACCTCACTCCTCAAGTTCAAGGGCCTCCTTTGGCTAGACAGTGATGAATGGAGCGTGTGCGTGTGTGTGTGTGTGTGTGTGTGTGTGTGTGTGTGTGTGTGTTTGTATCTTTGTGTGACAAAAAATCCTATGCTGCTGATGTGTTGTATTTGGAGATTGTCAAGCCCCAAGATAAGGCTAGATAAGATGGGTGGTCATATGCTGGGGGATCAAATAAGGTCCATGGTGGTCCAACCCAACTCTCCCTCGACTGACATTTGTTTTTCCAGTAAAAAAGCCACAGCCTTACGGGGGCCCCTGCCTCACTGAGGTCTCTCAGTATGCGTGTGTATGGGTCAGGGGTTGGAACCACACCCCCCCCCCCAATCGATCAGCTCTGAACCGGGTTGAACCCAAAACAAGTACCGGTTTATATCATTTATATCATTCCTTTTTTAACCTGTGAAATTAAATGTTTTTTACATTTAGCTCATTAAATTAGTTCACCAATCAGTGTGGATAGAGCAGGCAAGCTAGTTGTTTATATGGACAGACAAGTATAGCCTATGAAGCAAGAGGCCACTTCAATTTTGCGAGTGGGGAGAGAGCGAGGAGAGGGTTGAGGAAGAGGTTTGAAGTGCTGTGCATCTTGTTATGACATACATTATATGAATTAGGTCCTCAAAATTATACCTAAGAGCAGCGGCTTCCATGGAGGAACATTACATTTCCTTTGAGCTAGCTAGCTAACAAGCTTGAGCTAGCTAGCTAACAATCTTGTGTGTGCAAAGCAGCACCAGAATTAAAAACACATCTTAGCTTTTTGTAGTTAATAAATCCAACGTGAAACGTAATAACTTGTCTTATAGTAAGTATCCTTACCTAGCATTGAAACAGTTAATCTATTCTTCTACAGCTAATGAAAAATCTCTCTCCCCATCTTCTGATTAAAGCTTGTAACTTCAGTATAGTAGCCTATGCTTTGGAAGGGGGTGGGGCACGTAGCCTAAACATGCAAGGGCAAAGATTTTCAGCTTGCGGTAGGCAGACACTGGAATAGGTTTCTGAGTGACAGAGTGAGGGCTTATTAACCACATTTAAAATAACGGGTTCTGTTCCCAAGCGGTATGGATCACTTTCCTTCCAGGTTCTGTTTCTGTTCCTTAAAAAAAWCATTATTTTCCATTTTTCAGTATTGTTCCCTGAACAGGTTCCAACCCCTGGTATGTGTGTGTGTGGTATGACATGGACATTATTTACAATTACAGTTCATGCCCAACATAAATGACATGGTACCGCAGTAAAATCATTATAATTTCCGCGACAACAACACTGTCTTCTTATCCAAATATCAAAACATGCTTATGCTCCATAAAGATGTAGGATCTTAATTTGATCTCCCTGTTGCAGGCGAACGTGACTGCAAAGCAGGAAATGTAAAACTTGTAGTGAATTTGAGGTTTAAAAATGCTTCTGAAGTCTGTAATTTCCATTTTGAAATGTCAGACTTAATGTTCCATGTATACAAAATCTTGAATTATAATCCAGCATAAAAATGCACATTTCCTGTAGCTGCAGGATTGTTTTTCCTTCTGTAGAAAACTGGCTCAAATAAAGATTCTACACTGTAGGTGAAGTCGTTATATGAAAACCTTGCATCTTGTATTATGGTATTACAGTTGAAGTCGAAAGTTTACATACACTTAGGTTGGAGTCATTAAAACTCATTTTCCAAACACTGCACAAATTTCTTGTTTACAAACACTATAGTTTTGGCAAGTCGGTTAGGACATCTACTTTGTGCATGACACAAGTAATTTTTCAACAATTGTTTACAGCACGATTATTTAACTTATACTCATTGTATCACAATTCCAATGGGTCAGATGTTTACATACACTAAGTTGCTTTAAACAGCTTGGAAAACTCCAGAAAATGATGTCATGGCTTTTAGAAGCTTCTGATAGGCTAATTGACATAATTTGAGTCATTTGCAGGTGTACCTGTGGATATATTTCAAGGCCTAACTATCAAACTCAGTGCTTCTTTGCTTGACATCATGGAAAATTTAAATAATTCAGCCAAGACCTCCAAATTGTAAAACCTACAGTCTGGTTCATGCTTGGGAGCCATTTCCAACACACCTGAAGGTACCACGTTCATCTGTACAAACATAGTACGCAAGTATCAACATCCATGGGAACCACGCAAGCGTCATACCGCTCAGGAAGGAGACGCATTCTGTCTCCTAGAGATGAACGGACTTTGGTGCGAAAAGTGCAAATCAATCCCAGAACAACCAAGGACCTTGTGAAGAGGCTGGAGGAAACAGTTAACAAAATTATCTATATCCACAGTAGTATTTGAGTCCTATCATGACATACCTGAAAGGCCGCTCAGCAAGGAAGAAGCCACTGCTCCGAAACGGCCCATAAAAAGCTAGACTACGTTTTGCAAATGCACATGGGGACAAAAGATCGTACTTTTTGGAAAATGTCCTCTGGTCTGATGAAACAAAAAAATAGAACTGTTTGCCATAATGACTATCGTTATGTTTGGAGGAAAGGGGGAGGCTTGCAAGCCGAAGAACACAATCCCAACCATGAAGCACGGGGGTGGCAGCATCATGTTGTGGGGGTGCTTTGCTGCAGGAGGACGGTGCACTTTCACAAAGTAGATGGCATCATGAGGAAGTGAAAATTATGTGGATATATTGAAGCAACATTCAAGACATAGTCAGAAAGTTAAAGTTTGGGTCACAAATGGACATGACCCCAGCATACTTCCAAAGTTGTGGCAAAATTGCAAAAAAAAAGGAACAACCAAGTCAAGGTATTGGAGTGGCCATCACAAAGCCTAGACCTAAACCTTATAGAAAATTTTGTGGGCAGAAACTGAAAAAAGCAATGTGCGAGCAAGGAGGCCTACAAACCCGACTCAGTTACACCAGCTCTGTCAGGAGGAATGGGCCAATCCACCAAACTTATTGTGGGAAGCTTGTGGAAGGCTACCCGAAACGTTTGTAACCCCAAGTTAAACAATTTAAAGGCAATGCTACCAAATACTAATTGAGTGTATGTAAACTTCTGGCCCACTGGGAAGATGATGAAAGAAATAAAAGCTGAAAGAAATCATTCTCTCTACTATTATTCTGACATTTCACATTCTTAAAATAAAGTGGTGACCCTTATTGACCTAAAACAGGGAATTTTTACTCGGAGATAAATGTCAGGATTTTTTTTTAAACTGAGTTTAAATGTGTTTAGCTAAGGTGTGTGTAAACTTCCGACTTCAACTGTATAACTCACYGACTTTCCTGTGATGTCAGAAGACAAGATAGTATCTGAAATTCACACACTCTGTAATTATCATCTCAGTGTATTTTTTTTTTTTGTGGGCTAATATCTACTGTTTGGCCCCATGTATTTTTWTTTKTATTTTCATTTAGCAGACACTCTTACTCAGAGCAATTTACAGTAATGTGTGCATATATTTGTATACTTTTTCATTCTGTTCCCCCATGGGAATCTAACGATGCTCTTCCAACTGTGCTACACTGGGTAGGGTGCAGATTTAATAAAGTGCCCGTCACACCTTTTTCACTTTTACTGAAGTCACATACAAGGTGTGGTTGTCAATTACTTTGGGCCAGTTCATTTTGCTTCGTCGGGTGCCCCGGGGGGGGTGGAGTTTACATATTTTAGACCATTTAATTGGCCCTAAAGTGAGATCTCCACCCACTCAGGGCACTTTGTGATGCAAAATTAAGTCACCCAATGAGGGGATTCGATTAAGCTGGCCCAGATGCCCCGGAGTTTGGTGAAAAGTGATTGCGTTAGTTTTAAAAATGGGCTGCCTCCCAGGCGTGAGTCGGGTACCCTGTTCAAAGCCAATGGCGAAGCCTGCTAAAAATAAATTGACGTATGTCGAACTTGGAGTAATGATTTAGGATTCAGRGTTTTTACATGTGAAAGTGTTGTTTGCTAGTAATAAAAACACATGTGACTTCCCAACTTGTATCTTTTTTTCAAGCATAGCCTACAATTTACGGAAAAGACATGGTGTGCTTCTGAACAATGCCTTTTTGACATCATGTAGCGCAGATTACAGTTCGATTTGAGAAGGGCGCTCCTCACCTCTTTTGCTCGATCTCATGGCGGGCCATAATCCGGCGAAACCAGTTCAGTAAAGCTTATCAA
>NC_036852.1:10742160-10745352 GCF_002910315.2 Salvelinus sp. IW2-2015
TAAGTGCCCGTCACACCTTTTTCACCTTTTACTTGAAGTCACATACAAGGTGTGGTTGTAATTACTTTGGGCCAGTTCATTTTTGCTTTCGTCGGGTGCCCGGGGGGGGTGGAGTTTACATATTTTAGACCATTTAATTGGCCCGTAAAGTGAGCACTTCCACCCACACTCAGGGCACTTTGTGATGCAAAATTAAGTCACCCAATGAGGGGATTCCGATTAAGCTGGCCCAGATGCCCCCGGAGTTTGGTGAAAGATGATCTGGTTTAGTTTTTAAAAATGGGCTGCCTCCCACGGCTGAGTAGCGGTCCTGTTCAAAGCCAATGGCGAAGCCTGCTAAAAATAAATTGACGTATGTCGAACTTGGAGTAATGATTTAGGATTCAGAGTTTTTACACTTTGAAAGTGTTGTTTGCTTAGTATAATAAACAACACACGTGACTTCCCAACTTGTATCTTTTTTTCAAAGCATAGCCTACATTTTACGGAAAAGACATGGTGTGCTTCTGAACAATGCCTTTTTTGAAACATGTAGCGCAGATTACAGTTCGTTTGAGAAGGGCGCTCCTCACCTCTTTTGCTCGATCTCATGGCGGGCCATAATCCGGCGAAACCAGTTCAGTAAAGCTTATCAAACTGTTTTTTTATAGAGTCCAACATCAAGTTTAAAGTTCATTTGCCATGTGTTGACTTACTCCTTTCAGCTCCAGTGCACTGTAAAAAAAGATTTGTTGAGTCAACTATGATTATTATTATACATTTTTTATTCAACTAACGCAATGACTGGAAGTCTAAAGGAACAACTAACATGCTAGCTGTTCCTGTAGACTTCTAGTCATTGTGCTAATATGCCAATGCTGCTAGTGGCCAACTTCCTTCAAACGGTCACTCCAGACAAACAATCGTATCCATGAGTTCATCTGACTATGGGGTAAGTAGAAAAAAAAGTCTCAAATGCCAAAATAATTTCCAATAATTTCCATAGTTATTCCAACATCTAACAATGGGATAGTGTGACATTTTGGCTTTTGAGATTTTTTTTCTACTTACCCATAGTCAGATGAACTCATGGATACCATTTTTATGTCTGAGTGCAGTTTGAAGGAAGTTGGCACTAGCATTGGCATTAGCACAATGACTAGAAGTCTACAGGAACAGCTAGCATGTTAGTTGTTCCTTTAGACTTCCAGTCATTGCGTTAGTTGAATAAAAAATGTATAATAATAATCATTAGTTGACTCAACAAATCTTTTTTTACAGTGCACTGGGGCTGAAAGGAGTAAGTCAACACATGGCAAATGAACTTTAAACTTGATGTTGGACTCTATAAAAAAACAGTTTATGGAAATTATTTTGGTTTGTAAGATGGTTGCTATAGTTTTTTATTTTGCTTGAGGCAAATAATGTTAATGTTGTACTTAGAGTCCCATTTGACTCCTTTCCAGTTTCAGTCATGGTCCAATTAATGGACCAGACATCCATAACGCAGATATTTGTGTTGCAAAGGCAAATCATATTTAATTTCACATAACATTGTTTTTCAAGTTCAACTCACACTGAGCAGAACCATTTATTTTTGTATTCGATGTCAGCGCAACAATTTCCCAACTTGAGGTCCAGCCATCTTGGATATCTAAGTTCACTGCATTTTTATGGTGTGGAGCAAAGGGTTCATGTGTAATAAATAAATATATTGGAAGTCTTACTCMCCAGAGCTCTGATAATACAAACAGCATACAAACAGCAAGAAATASACAATATACAACAACTAGCAAGTAAATGGTAAAGCTGATATACATGAAGTAGTAGTACAGTAAAACWGGCCTATGTGCAATCAGCCATTCAGACAGCTTTACTGCCTGTGGGAAACCCTGTGGGGCCATACCTGCGAACATCAGAAAAAGTAAGAGTCTATTGACGCACCCCTGCATCAATCTAAGTAATGGCATAATTTTTTTTAAATCCCCATAAAAATCGGTCAGTTTAAGCTGTGTCTCAATCGACCACATCCGCCTGTTGGCCATCCACATCGTGGATAAGAAAACCAGTCAGTATCTGGTGTGACCACCATTTGCCTCATGCAGCGTGACAAATCTCCTTTGCATAGAGTTGATCAGGCTGTTGATTGTGGCCTGTGGAATGTTGTCCCACTCCTCTTCAATGGCTGTGCAAAGTTGCTGGAAATTGACGGGAACTGGAACACACTGTCGTACACGTCGATGGCGGAGGACGAATGGCACGACAATGGGCCTCGGGATCTCGTCACGGTATCTCTGTGCATTCAAATTGCCATTGATAAAATGCAATCGTGTTCATTGTCCATAGCTTATGCCTGCCCATACCACAACCGCACCATCACCATGGGGCACTGACATCAGCAAACTGCTCGCCCACACATCGCCATACACGCTGTCTGCCATCTGCCCGGTACAGTTGAAACCAGGATTCATCCATRAAGAGCACACTTCTTTCTCCAGCTTCTCCAGTGGCCATCGAAGTGGCATTTGCCCACTTAAGTCAGTTACGACGCCGAACTACAGTYAGGTCAAGACCCTGGTGAGGATGACGAGCATGTAGATTAGCTTCCCTGAGACGGTTTCTGACAGTTTGTGCGGAAATTGTTTGGTTGTGCAAACCTCCAGTTTCATCAGCTGTCTGGGTGGCWGGCCTCAGATGATYCCACAGGTGATGAAGCCGGATGTGCAGRTCCTGRGCTGGAGTGGTTACATGTKRTCTGCGGTTSTGAGGCCGGTTGAACGCACTGCCAAATTCTCTAAAACAATGTTGGAGGYGGCTTATGGTAGAGCAATTAACATTMAATTCTCTGGCAACAGCTCTGGTGGACATTCCTGCAGTCAGCATGCCAATTACACGCTCCCTCAAAACTTGAGACATCTGTGGCATTGTGTGACAAAACCACATTTTAGAGTGCCCTTTTATTGTCCCCAGCACAAGGTGCACCTGTGTWATGATCATACTGTTTAATCAGCTTCTTGATATGCCACACCTCTCAGGTGGATGGAATATCCTGGCAAAGGATTAATGCTCACTAACAGGGATGTAAACAAATTTGTGCACACAAGGAGAGAAATAAGCTCTTTCTGTGTATGAAACATTTCTGGGAACTTTTATTGCAGCACATGAAACATGGGACTAACACTTTAGATGTTGCTTTAATGTTTTTGTTCAGTG
>NC_036852.1:10745608-10760855 GCF_002910315.2 Salvelinus sp. IW2-2015
ATATACATTTTCTTGGTACCATTTGAAAGGAAACACTTTGAAGTGTGTGGAAATGTGAAAGGAATGTAGGAGAATATAACACATTGATCTGGTAAAAGATAATACAAAGAAAAAAACAACCGTTTGCAAGAGAAAGGCCAAAATGTATTATTCCAGCCCAGGTGCAATTTAGATATTGGCCACTAGAAGGAGGCAGTGTATGTGCAAAGTTTTAGGCTAATCCAATGAACCATTGCATTCCTGTTCAAAAGTTAGTATCAAGACTGCCCAAATGTGCCTAATTTGTTTTTTAATAACTTTTCATGTTCAAAACTGTGCACTCTCCTCAAACAATAGCATGGTATTCTTTCACTGTAATAGCTACTGGGTTGTACCTGGTGGGTTTAAATGGGACAGTGCAGTTAGATTAACAAGAATTTAAGCTTTCTGCCATTATCAGATATGTCTATGTCCTAGGAAATGTTCTTGTTACTTATAAAGTCATACTAATCGCAATAGCCTACGTTAGTGCAACTGTCCCGCAGGGAACCCACCAATCCTGAATTAACATGACTCTTTCTGTACAGCTGTTAATTTTACATTATTAATAGAAAAAAATCCATACAATTATCTTTGGTTATTGGAGATGGAGGAGACAAACGAAAACACATCCTTTGCTTCCTCTTTCAAAATATCGCTTGGTGAATCATGGGTGACTCCATCATTTGTAACAAGTTTCAGTCAATGATTTTTGTTAAGTTGAAAATTACAAAAAAAGAGCAAATTTTTACCCATATTCCTTTCTTGAATAAGTTCCTCCATTTCTTTCTGTTTTTCCTCTAACTTATTCCGTGCCTCTATGGTACAGTTTTTATTGATATCTATCTGTACTATTAGTCCTTCAATTTCCTTTGTTAAGGCCACATTACAGAGAAGGAACTTCTTGATGCAGTTAAAGTCTTTAAGTCTGGGAAAAATCCAGGGTTCGATGGCATACCAGTGGAGGTATACCGAACCTTTTTTGATATACTCAGAGGACCATTATTAGCATGTTTTAACCACTTCTACAAAAATGGTAGATTATCAGATACTCAACAAGAAGGTCGGATTTCATTATCACTGAAACAGGATCCAAGTGGTAAATAGAAAGATCTGGTCCATTGAAAAGATTTGAGGCCCCTTACACTTTACTGTTGTGATGCAAAGATTCTAGCAAAATGCATGGCGCATATAATTAAAAAGTTATTGTCGGATATTATTCATCCTAATCAGACAGGTTTTTTACATGGATGATACTTTGTAAATAATATAAGACAAGTACTGGAACAATAGAACACTATACCAAATTGAGAAACCAGGCCTGGTATTCATAGCTGACTTTGAAAAGGCTTTTGATAAAGCACGACTGGAATTCATATATAAATGCCTAGAACATTTCAATTTGGGTTAAATTTATGTATAGTATCCCTAGGTGTAAAATAGTAAATAATGGCTACTTCTCAGAAAGTATTAAACTGTCAAGAAGAGTAAAACAAGGTTGTCCACTATTGGTATATCTATTTATTATGTTCAGCGAAATGTTAGCTATTAAAATCAGATCCAACAATAATATCAAGGGGTTAGAAATCAAGGGCTTAAAAACAAAAGTGTCATTGCACGCTGATGAGTTATGCTTTCTTTTAAATCCACAATTTAGATCCCTCCACAGCCTCATAGAGGATCTAGATACTTTTTCTAACCTCTCTGGATTACAACCCAATTATTATGTGTACAATATAAAATATTGGATCACAAAAAAATACAACTTTTACATTACTGTGAATTTTACCAATAAAATGGTCTGACGGTGATGTGGACATACTCGGTAATATCACGAAATAAAGAAATTCTCACAACAATACATTTTAATAGAAAGACAGCAGAAATAGATACAATTTTGCTACCATGGAAAGGAAAATACTTGTCTATTTGTGTAAAAGACACCCTGATAAACTCTTTAGTCATATCACAGTTTACCTATTTGCTTTTGGTCTTGTCTACACCTAGCGACCTGTTTTTTAAATATTATATGAGCAAAAAATATTCCATTTTATTTGGAACGGCAAGCCAGATAAAATTAAATTGGCCTATTTATATAATGATTATGAATTTGTAGGACAGAAATGATTAAATATTAAAGCATTAGACCTCTCACTAAAGGCGTCAGTCATACAAAAGTTATACTTAAATCCGAACTGGTTCTCTAGCAGATTTAGTAAGAATATATCACGCCATATTTCCGAAGAATGTTCTTTACTAAGCATTTTTTCAGATTACAACCTCACACTTTTTTATTTGAAAATGAAATATCTCCAAAATATCCTATTTTTAAACAGCCATAGAAAGTTGGTTACAATTTCAGTTTACTCCAACAGAAAAGCACAGAAAAAAATAATACAACAAATAGTTTGGTTAAACTGAAACAATTAACTATACAAAAAAAAAGTCAATTATATCATAAAGAGGACTGGTTTAGTTTTGTCACACATGCAGCTAACAAAAACTATATGGGAATATCTGCTTTACCTAATTAAAACCAACCAATTGCAGCATTACGCAAAATGCAAAGAGGGCAAGTGGAAGGGGAAAAAGTTAGGAACTTGTCTGTTGAACCTGCATTAAAGACACAAATTGGTTAAAGAAATTGTAATAAATAAAAAAAGTATACCAGTTTTATTTAAGGACCAAAAATCTACCATATGGATTGCAAATGTTGGGAAGAAATTTTTCGATAATGCCTTGCAAAGTATTCATCCCCTTAGTGTTTTTCCTATTTTGTTGCATACAACATTAAATGATATGGATTTGAATGGACATACACAAAAATAGTCCAATTGGTGAAGTGAATGAAAAAAATTACTTGTTAAAAAAAAAAATTAAAGCGAAAAGTGTGTGTGCATATGTATTCATCTCATTTGCTATGAAACCCTAAATAAGATCTGGTGCAACAATTACCTTCAGAAGTCACATAATTAGTTAAATAAAGTCCACCTGTGTGCAATCGAAGTATCAATGATCTGTCACTCATCTCAGTAATATACAAGTAATTCCCGTCGTTTATCGCGGGGGTTACGCTTCCGAAAATGACCCGCGATAAGTGAAGTCCGGAATAGAAAACTTGTTTTTTTTTACAATTAGCAAATCAACATTACATGTATACAAATACAGTGACTCACGGTAGGCCGTTTGTCGACATTATGGTTTAGGAGATGTTCGAAATTACAAGCTGAATTTGCCAACTTAATGTAAATTTGCCAGCTGTTTTATGTATGTTGGGTGTTTACACATAACCTGCACGAGACGACAAAATTGATAGCACATTCAGCATGTTTTGATTACAAGAAGCCGGGAGTGAGTTTGTTAAGCAAGAATGCAGAGCACAATTGCACCAAAAAAAAAAAAAAATGCATTCTGAAAATCCGCGAAATAGCGATTCCGCGATAAGTGAACGCGAAGTGGCGAGGATCACTGTATACACCTGTTTCTGATCTTCCCCCGCCAAGCCCTTAAATAAAATAATAATAATTAAGGAAACCCATGGACGTACYGTGTGATGAAATCCTCTAGTGGCATCATTTGCACATTGGACACTTTTGTACTGAGGCTCAGAATACAAAAAAACAATACTACTTGTGCCTTGMAGCATTAACAAACCATGCTCTTACAATTGTGTACATTTAACATAAGGATTACAAAGGCTAGATATGTCGACTGGCCCATGTCACAATTGAGCAAAGCAAGACGAACTGCTTGCAACCATTTTAGGTCAGTGGAAAACTCGAGTAGGCCAGATCCCGAGATATTTTTGGTTCTATCCAGTGAACCCTCGCTGCAGTTACGAGGGCTTCTTATATAAGAACTGGGTGGAGTGTGAAAATTAAATGAATTCCAAATGTAGCACTTCATCACACATTCTTGTACATTTACACACTGAAAAATGTCTTCTGCCAAAGTAACCAGTCCCTCTCTTTACGGGGTTTACCAAGGGTGGTGCATGTGAACTCTGACCTTTGTTATGTCTCCGGCGTCCAGTTCTGACAAGTGGAAGGGGGAATCTTGACCTCATCTCTCTGTGCGACACATSACTGACTTACGATTGATATTGTTTGCAGGACAAAGGACAAGTCATCATGAAATAGGCCACAGTATATCTTGCCTTTGTGTGTTCAAGAAAGCTGATCTGAAGACAGACTGAACGTCTTTAACCCTCTAACGTTCTTCTCTTTCTTTATTCTCTCGGTCGCCCAGCGGTGTTTTGGTTTAGGGTGGGCACTTCCATTTGCTGGGCCTACTATGTCTCAAGAGGTCTCAACTAGCTAAGCTTCTTATTTAAACTGATTAAGCATAGTCAGTGTGTGTGCTTGCATGCGTGTGTGTGTGTGTGTGTATGTGTGTAAGTGTGTGTGTGTGTGCACAGTAGAAACAATGTACTTCATCCAGTAGGTCTGTTATGCATGTTAACGTATGTCTCGTATGTGTGTGTGTTCCTGTGAGTTTTTAATGAAACAATGTATGTGTGCGTATGTGTGTGTCAGTACTGTATGTGTCACTCTACAAGCTATTTACAGGCCCTTCATACAGGCCCTGTAACACAATAAACAGAGCTTGAGGAGGGGAGGTGGGAGTGGAGGCATGAGGATGGGTGCGGTTGCCAATGTTTCCTATAATCCACTATAGCACCCCTGGCCACAGCCTTCTTTCTAAGWAGCATGTTACATGAGGGCTGGGGAGGAACCAAGAACACATGTATATKGCTTCCTGTCCCCGATCCCTCATGAAGGACATCCTCTCTCTTTAACCAGACTGTTTCATTTTGACCCCTACACACTCCCCATAGCACCATAGGGTTGGTGTCAATTCCATTTCAATTAGTCAGTTGAGGAAGTACACTGAAATTCCAATTTCAATTCAATGTATTTTAATGAGGAAAATGTGGAATTGGAGTTTGGTTAACTTTCTAAATTGACTAGAACTGAAATTGATTTGACCCCAACCCTGATACTCAGTAGCTTACATACTWGAAACTAGCTGCTACGCCCTATAAGCACTTGTGTCGCTAGGCTTAAGCAATATGGCGAAAATTCCATCCAGTCAAATTCCATCTAGTTAGATCTAAATCAGAGGGATAGGTGTAGCTCCTACCATATTGCTTATACCAATCCCATTCTTTCAGAACTACACAAGCACAAAGAGGKCTAGGGGCTAGTGGCTAAGGGCTGTTTCTGGATAGGACCACTGACTCACTTGGCTGAAGAGGAGCCAAAAGCATTCATGTAGTGTAATGTAATGTAATAKACAGAACAGGGCAGTGAAACACAGCAGATGCGCAGCAGGCAGCTCTGATGTCATGTGAGGTGTGCTACACTCSTGAGGCCCCTCCAGCCGGGGCAGTCATTACTAGTTACCGTGGCACAGTGGGTTTTYCCCCTACATACCAGGAAACTAGGCTACAAGGACACACACCGAAGGACTCCATTGTGTGCTGAATGCATGCATGGTTTGCRTCAAACGTGCTTTTGAGTGAAACTAGCTAAGATTAGTTTCTTTCTTGTTTCTGCTATTTCTGTGTGGAACCCGATGTAAAACATAAGGAAGTTATTACCTGAGTCGAGTGCTCTGCAAGGTTGGATTTTTATGCCCGTTTAACTTATTTACGACAACAGCTGTTTACAATTGGGTGCAAAATGAAACCGGGGGCACATCAATTCTCTTTTTCACCAAAAGAGGAAAAAAGTCACCAAACCACTTTGAWTAGCGAGGAAGTAGCATGGGGATGTCGCTCGTTAGCGATAATGCTATGTGTGTCGTTAAAATAGTTTATTTTAGTTTTTTGGGAATCCTTTAAGAAAACTCCAACTTCCTGAGCCGTAAAACCCCACTGTGTTGAATAAATACAACTTTATTGTCCATGACTCCATGTAAACGGAAATCTGTTTCCAAGCTGTCATTGCTGCTTCACAAATGATGCGGAGTAGCTCTCATGGAAAATGACATAGGATTGTGTTTAACAGTCAGTCAATATCAACTGGTGCTCTATAGATACAGCTCTAATCAATGGAGTGTTTAACAGAGATGGATGATGGTAGATAGTGGACATCATGCCAGGTCTATGTTACACCCTCTGACTAAAAGTTCCACTGACCCTGTTAGCCTGATGATGATTATAATGTGCACACACACACACAGTATTGCCAGCAGTGACAAGGCCCATCAACACTTAACAACCCKGAGTGTGCCATGACGACAATGGTTGGCTGTAAATGATCTTGTCTCCGTCCCTAATGGCACACAATTTCCTACAAAGTGTACTACTTTTGACCAGAAACCTATGGGCCCTGTTCAAAAGTACAGCAGTATAAAGGGTGCCATTTGGGATGGAGACAAGATCAATTGCAGCAAACTGATCGTCATCATTCAGTGATGACATCACCCCAAACAAGTGAGAAACCTCACTGTGGGGYAATGTGCTTTATCCCCCATCATAGACGTTGTTTATTCATCATCACTGCYAGTGAATGAAAACACCACCAGTCATATTAACTTCAACACAATAGGTGCTTTCAGTTGCTTACTGAAGGGATGGTTTGTTTCTTATCCTKGCATACTTCCTTWAGAATCCTCCTCTTCGAGTGGTTCTCAAGTACCGGCCTGCTGGGCACTAGCATCGAGGTCAGATGCACAGAGAGAGGGTGACCCCCTGGCAGAGAGTCAGACAGATATTGGCYTACAAGGCGAGGCTTTGTCCGCCGCCACCACTAGAGAGAGGCTATGTCAGAGAGAGTGTGTGAGAGAGAGAGAGCGCAGCATTTCAGATATCAGCTCAATGTAATTGAAGAATCCATAGAATCTAACCACTTCTGGAAAAATTGGAACACACAAAGACAACAACACGAATAGTATCTATCCAAAACTGAGATTTGTAGATAAACCACTTCTCTATCTTTTTGGCTCTATAACAAAGAAGAAAAAGCAAACCATATACTGTACATGATCATTTACAACTCAATCAGCTATTGAAGACTACCAGAACCAACTGGATTCTCCAATTATATTGAATGAACTATAGGACAAAATACAAACTCTCCAACCCAAAAAGGCCTGTGGTGTTGATGGATCCTACATGAAATGATAAAATATACAGACCACAAATTCCCAATTGCCTATTAGATTATAACTCTTTAACATCATCCTCAGCTCTGGATCTTCTCCCAATTTAGAACCAATCCACAAAAGTGGAGACAAATTTGACCCCAATAACTACTGTGGGATTTGTGTCAACAGCAACCTTGAGAATCATTATAGCAGACTTGTACATTTCCTCAGTGAAGCACTGAACTGAGCAAATGTCAAATTGGCTTTTTACCAAATTACCATACGATAGACCCCGTATTCACCCTGCACACACTAATTGCAAACAACAAACCAAAACAAAGGAAAAGTCTTCTTGCTTTGTTGACTTCAAAAATGATTGACTCCAATTTGGCATGAGGACTTGCTATACAAATTAATGGAAAGTGGTGTTGGGGGGGGGAACAAATACGACATTAAATCCATGTACACAAACATGTGTGCGCGGTTAATATTGGCAAAAACAGAATTTCTTTACAGGCCCTGGGGTGAGACAGGGATGCAGCTTAAGCCCCACCTCTTCAACATATATATATACATATTGCCTGCATCCGTAATTGGTCTGCGACCCAACGACCACCCTCATCACTGTCAAACGCTCCAAACACTCTCACTATCGACCTGGCCGGGTATCTGGAATTACAGTGACCTCATCCCGTCAGTAGTGATGCCTGGCTATTCTTTAAAAGTGCCTTCCTCACCATTTAAATAAGCATGCCCCGTAGAACTAGGATAGATATAGTCCTTGGTCACTCCAGACCTGTCTGCACTTGACCAGCACAAAAACATCCTGTGCGTTCTGCATTAGCATTGAATAGCCCCGTGATATGCAACTTTTCAGGGAAGATGGAACGAATATACACAGGCAGTTAGGAAAGCAAAGCTAGCTTTTTCAAACAGAAATTTGCATCCTGTAGTACTAACTCAAAAAAGTCTGGACACTGTTAAAGTCCATGAGAATAAGAGCACCTCCTCCCAGCTGCCCACTGCTCTGGCTAGGAAACACTGTACCACCGTAAAATCCACTATAATAGAATTTCAATAAGCATCTCTACGGCTGGCCATGCTTTCCACCTGGCTACCCCTACCCCGGTCAACTGCCCGGCCTCCACAGCAACCTGCCAAAGCCCCCACCATTTCTCCTTCACCCAAATCCAGATAGCTGATGTTCTGAAAGGCTGCAAAATCTGGACCCCTACAAATCAGCCAGGCTAGACAATCTGGACCCTCTCTTTCTAAAATTATCTGCCGAAATTGTTGCAACCCCTATTACTAGCCTGTTCAACCTCTTTCGTATCGTCTGAGATTCCCAAAGGGATGAAGCTGCCGCGGTCATCCCCCTCTTTAAAGGGGTGAGCACTCTAGACCAAAACTGCACAGACCATTATCTATCCTACCCTGTCTTTCTAAGGTCTTCGAAAGCCAAGTTAACAAACAGATTACCGACCATTCGAATCCACCGTACCTTCTCCGCTATGCAATCTGTTTCAGAGATGGCATTGGGTGCACCTCAGCCACGCTCAAGGTCCTAACAACACATCATAACCTCCGTCGATAAGAGACAATACTGCGCAGCCGTATTCATCAACCTGGCCAAGGCTTTCGACTCTGTCAATCACACATTCTTATTGGCAGACTCGACAGCCTTGGTTTCTCAAATGATTGCCTCGCCTGGTTTACCAACTACTTCTCTGATAGAGTTCAGTGTGTCAAATCGGAGGGCCTGTTGTCCGGACCTCTGGCAGCTCTATGGGAGTGCCACAGGGTTCAATCCTTGGGCCGACTCTCTTCTCTGTATACATCAATGATGTTGCTCTTGCTGCTGGTGATTCTCTGATCATCTCTATAGCAGACGACACCATTCTGTATACTTCTGGCCCCCTTTGGACACTGTGTTAACTAACCTCAGAGAGCTTCAATGCCATACAACTCTCCTTCCGTGGACTCCGACTGCACTTAACGCAAGTAAAACTAAATGCATGCTATTCAACGATCACTGCCCCACCTGCCGCCCGTCCAGCATCACTACTCTGGACGGCTCTGACTTAGAATACATGGACAACTACAAATACCTAGGTGTCTGGTTAGACTGTAAACTCTCCTTCCAGACTCACATAAGCATCTCCAATCCAAAATTATCTAGAATCGGCTTCCTATATCGCAACAAAGCATCCTTCACTCATGCTGCCAAACATACCCTCGTAAAACTGACCATCCTACCGATCCTCGACTTCGTGATGTCATCTATAAAATAGCCTCCAACACTCTACTCAACAAACTATATGCAGTCTATCACAGTGCCATCCGTTTTGTCACCAAAGCCCCATATACTACCACCCTGACCTGTTGCTCTCGTTTCATACTCGTCGCCAAACCCACTGGCTACAGGTTATCTACAAGTCTCTGCTAGGTAAAGCCCCCTTATCTCAGCTCACTGGTCCCCATAGCAGCACCCACTCGTAGCACGCGCTCCAGCAGGATATTCACTGGTCACCCCCAAAGCCAATTCCTCCTTTGGTCGTCTTTCCTTCCAGTTTCTGCTGCCAATGATGCAAAAATCTGTAAGCTGGAAACACTTTATCCTCACTAGCTTAAGCACCAGCTGTCAAAGCAGCTCACAGATTACTGCACGTGTACATAGCCTATCTATATTTAGCCCAACAACTACTCTTCCCCTACTGTATTCTACTTTCACATTCTTCCACTGCAAATCTACCATTCCAGTGTTTTACTGGCTATATTGTATTACCTCGCCACCATGGACTTTTTTTCCCCTTTACCTCCCTTATCTCACCTCATTTGGTCACATTGTATATAGACTTATTTTTCTACTATATTATTGACTGTACGTTTTGTTTATTCCATGTGTAACTCTGTGTTGTTCTATGTGTCGAATTGCTATGCTTTATCTTGGCCAGGTCGCAGTTGCAAATGAGAACTTGTTCTCAACTAGCCTACCTGGTTAAATAAAGGTGAAATAAAAAATAAAATAAAAAATATATATCAATGAATTGGCAAAGGCACTTGAATAGTGTACAGCACCCGGCCTCGCCCTACTAGAATCTGAAGTCAAATGTCTACTGTTTGCTGATGATCTGGTGCTTCTGTCCCCCAACCAACAGCAGCACCTAGACCTGCACAGATTCTGTCAGACCTGGGCCCTGACAGCAAATCTCAGTAAGACAAAAATAATGGTGTTCCAAATAAGGTCCAGTTGCCAGGACCACAAATTCAAATTGCATCTAGACAGCGTTGACCTAGAGCACAAAAAAATGTATACCTCTGCCTAAACCCGCTATTGATCAAAATCCAGAAAAGAGATGTTAAATTCTACAACCACCTAMAAGGAAGTGATTCCCAAACCTTCCATAACAAAGCCATCAGCTACCGAGAGATGAACCTGGAGAAGAGTCCCCTAAGCAAGCGTGGCCCAGATTCACAAAACCTTCTTATTAATAAGACATTTCTTCTTAATGTTACGGCTAGACGTTCCGCTAGCGGAACATTTCGACAACATCCGGTGAAATTGCAGAGCGCGAAATTCAAATTAAATTATTCTAAATATTTAACTTTCATAAAATCACAAGTGCAATACACCAAAATAAAGCTTAACTTCTTGTTAATCCATCCACCGTGTCAGATTTCAAAAAGGCTTTACGGCAAAAGCAAACCATGCGATTATCTGAGGACAACACCCCACCATACAAACACCTGAAAATCATATTTCAACCAAGCAGGTGCGACAGAAAAGTCAGAAATAACTATATAATTCATGCCTTACCTTTGAAGATCTTCTTCTGTTGGCACTCCATATCCCAGAAACAATCACAAATAGTCCTTTTGTATATCCCCAAAAGGTCCATTTATTTGGCGCGTTTGATTCAGAAAAACACCGGTTCCAACTCGCCCAACATGACTACAAATGATCTAATAAGTTACCTGTAAACTTTGTCCAAACATTTCAAACATCTTTCCTAATCCATCCTTAGGTATCCTAAAACGTAAATAATCGATACAATCGATACAATTTAAGACGGAATATACTGTGTTCAAAAATCAAAGTGGAGCAAGCTACAGGTCGTGCGCCCCAAACAAAAGAGTCCACTTGGCTTGACACTCATTCTGAACAGCTGTACTTCTTCATTTCTCAAAGGAAAAACATCAACCAATTTCTAAAGACTTTTGACATCTAGTGGAAGCCATAGGAGCTGCAACTAGGTGCCTCATAAATCTAGTTTACCATAGAAATCTAATAGAAAACACAGTGAACTCAAAAAAACATTTTTCCTGGATGGTTTGTCCTCGGGGTTTTGCCTGCCAAATAATTTCTGTTATACTCACAGACATTTTAACAGTTTTTTTATCCAAATCTACATATCTAAATCTATATGCATATCCTAGCTTCTGGGCCTGAGAAGCAGGCAGTTTACTTTGGGCACGTTTTCATCCGGACGTCAAAATACTGCCTCCTATCCCAAAGAAGTTTTAAGCAAAAAGTGAAGAAGAAGTTAGATTCTTGAAAATACAATTATTGGAAATGTTCTTAATTCCAAGATAGCTAAACCCTTGTCTAAACTCAGGGCAGTGAGAGAAATAGCTAATGAAAGCAATTGAACATGTTTTATTCACTCACAAACTTCATCTGAAAGTTTCAGTATTGATTATTTTTTAGAATAGTACTCTCAGTAAATATGCTAACATGCTTGCTATTGCTAGCTAGATAAAACAGTTGCCTAGCAACAAACATCTTCAGAAGATATACAGTTGAAGTCGGAAGTTTACATACTCTTAGGTTGGAGTCATTAAAACTCATTTTCCAAACACTCCACAAATTTCTTGTTAACAAACTATAGTTTTGGCAAGTCAGTCAGGACATCTACCTTGTGCATGACACAAGTCATTTTTACAACAATTGTTTACAGACAGATTATTTAACTTATAACTCATTGTATCACAATTCCAGTGGGTCAGATGTTTACATACACTAAGTTGCCTTTAAACAGCTTGGAAAACTCCAGAAAATGATGTCATGGCTTTAGAAGCTTCTGATAGGCTAATTGACATAATTTGAGTCATTTGCAGGTGTACCTGTGGATATATTTCAAGGCCTAACTTCAAACTYAGTGCTTCTTTGCTTGACATCATGGGAAAATCTAAATAATTCAGCCAAGACCTCCAAATTGTAGACCTCCACAAGTCTGGTTCATGCTTGGGAGCAATTTCCAAACACCTGAAGGTACCACGTTCATCTGTACAAACAATAGTACGCAAGTATCAACACCATGGGACCACGCAGCCGTCATACCGCTCAGGAAGGAGACGCATTCTGTCTCCTAGAGATGAACGGACTTTGGTGCGAAAAGTGCAAATCAATCCCAGAACAGCAAACGACCCTGTGAAGATGCAGGAGGAAACCGGTACAAAAGGATCTATATCCACATTAAAATGAGTCCTATATCGACATAACCTGAAAGGCCGCTCAGCAAGCAAGAAGCCACTGCTCCAAAACCGCCATAAAAAAGCCAGACTACGGTTTGCAACTGCACATTGGGACAAAGATCGTACTTTTTGGAGAAATGTCCTCTGGTCTGAGGAAACAAAAATAGAACTGTTTGGCTTGCAAGCCAAAGAACACCATCCCAACCATGAAGCACGGGGGTGGCAGCATCAAGTTGTGGGGGTGCTTTGCTGCAGGAGGGACTGGTGCCCTTCACAAAATAGATGGCATCATGAGGTAAAATTATGTGGATATATTGAAGCAACATCTCAAGACATCAGTCAGAAAGTTAAAGCTTGGTCGCAAATGGGTCTTCCAAGTGGACAATGACCCCAAGCATACTTCCAAAGTTGTGGCAAAATGGCAAAAGTGAGTGACCATCACAAAGCCCTGACCTCAATGTTACAGAAAATTTGTGGGCAGAACTGAAAAAGCGTTGTGCGAGCAAGGAGGCTTACAATCCTGACTCAGTTACAGCAGCTCTGTCAGGATGAATGGGTCGATATTCACCAAACTTATTGTGGGAAGCTTGTGGAAGGCTACCTGAAACGTTTGAACCAAGTTAAACAATTTACGGCAATGCTACCAAATACTAATTGAGTKTATGTAAACTTCTGACCTACTGGGAATGTGATGAAATAAACAAAAGCTGAAAAAAATTATTCTCTGCTATTATTCTGACATTTCACATTCTTAAAATGAAGTKGTGATCCTAACTGACCTAAGGCAATGAATTTTTACTATGATTAAATGTCAGRAATTGTGAAAAACTGAGTTTAAATATATTTGGCTAAGGTGTACGTAAACTTCCGACTTCAACTGTATGCATGTATTTTCTCTTTAGTACTTTAACTATTGGCACATCGTTACAATGCTGTATATAGACATAATRACCCTTGAAATATCTCTATTTGTGAACTTGTATGAGCGTAATATTTACTGTTCACTTTTTATTGTTTATCCATTTCACTATGGCAATGTAAGCATATGTTTCTCATGCCAATTAAACCCCTTGATTTGAATTGAATTGAGAGAGAGAGAGGCCGACAGACAGACATGAACATTAGTCTGAAAGCAGAACGTTACTCTGTAGAACATGGGGCACACAATTGCACCCAATGCAAAGAAAATAACTTTCATATTAGTGTGGAGACTGAAAACGAGCATGAGGCATTCCTCCCAGCCCTAAAGCTCCTGCAAAAGCCATAATCAGATCCGACGCCATAAAGTGCTCCAGCCTCCAAATGACAGGCTTCCCACAGCGACCAATGCATTAGCAAAAGGGTTGATCTTTAACCACACGACCTATATGGGAGATGATAGCATTCTCAGCCAGTCATACATGGGCCCTGTGGGCTGAATGGAGGGGCCTCAGAAAAACAGTCCCTCCATCAATGCTCCCGTAACCCTGATACCGCGCTCGTGAACATCGTGAACATTAGAACGTTGTCAACGGTTCCCGTAAGGTGCTGATTGAGAAAGTACTATGCAGGGATSTTTTCATGATTGACTGTGTGCCATCATATTGTTCAAGGTCAGACAGGACGTTTTCTCTCGCCTATGTTTTGAGCTGGGTTGAAGTTGCATGGCCGGTTGTGTCCCAACGCTACAATGCAAGGCTGGATTTCACAAGCCTGAGTGGTAACCACAAAGTATACAGTAGGACTCATACCAAAAGGTGTTTCTATAGCAACTCCTTCTGGCCATGTGGCATTGTACTTGGCTGATTGAGAGAAAGGTTCTGGAGTTGAAGAAATTGGAGTTGACTGTGTTCACACATTTGTGTGTGTGTGTGTGTCAATATGTCTCTCTATGCATGTTTCTGTGTGTGTGGGCTTGCTTGCACATGATTCCGTCCTGTATCTGTTTCTCAGAGAGTTTATGAGTTTGGGCTCTGTCACTGTAAGTAAGTAGACTTGCACGAGCCTTGGCTTGTGCGAGCTGGAAGGGCTCATAGGAGCCCATCTCCTGTTTCCTGTAGCATGAGGCAGCTTGATGTACAAGTACACCCGCTAGTCTATCGCAGGGACGCTAGTCTATCGCAGGGCCTTACCCCCAATTTATCTCCTTAATGCTGATTGCCAAGCAGAGACATATTGGGTGCTGTTTTTATAGTCTTTGGAATGACTTGGCAGGGGATCGAACTCCCCACTTTCAAATCTCAGGGTGGACACTGTTGGACACTCTGCGGACACTACAGTGACTATAGTAACATTAACAGTAGACTTCTGCTTTATGCCAGTCCTGTAATGTATTATTATATGTAATGTGTCCTTTACAGAAACACCAGACTCTGATCTTTACAGGGCCAGGCTATACTCTCTTTCTGGCTTCATGTAAACACTGTTTCATGATATTGGGATAATGTGTATGTGTGCATGTGTTTGTGTGCACGCCCAAAATGACGTTGGCATTTTTGTAATGGATATGGTGTTCTGGAAGTGCCCATGATTGAGTCTTGGCTGTACACTCTCCCGGGTTGTTTTAATACTTCAATTAGCTTTTTCTGGATGAATTTTATTCCTGTTGGAATCTAGCAGAAGTTGGAGGGGAGGATATGGCGGTGTTCATTTGCTACTTAGAGTAGTTCTCTTACACTATGCC
>NC_036852.1:10767931-10787769 GCF_002910315.2 Salvelinus sp. IW2-2015
ACCCAAGGAGTTATGTCTACACATGAACAATGTGCCTACTTACTGCATTGTAAAATATAGTGCTACTAAGAGTAGTTCTCTACACATGCCCAATGTGCATACGTACTACATTGTAAAATATAGTGCTACTAAGAGTAGTTCTCTACACATGCCCAATGTGCATACTTACTGCATTGTAAATAAAGTGCTACTAAGAGTAGTTCTCTACACATGCCCAATGTGCATACTTACTGCATTGTAAAATATAGTGCTACTAAGAGTAGTTCTCTACACATGAACAATGTGCATACTTACTGCATTGTAAAATATAGTGCTACTTAGAGTATTTCTCTACACATGCCCAATGTGCATACTTACTGCATTGTAAAATAGTGCTACTAAGAATAGTTATCTACACATGAACAATGTGCATACTTATCGCATTGTAAAATAAAGTGCTACTAAGAGTAGTTTTGTACACATGAACAATGTGCATACTTACTGCATTGTAAATAAAGTGCTACTAAGAGTAGTTCTCTACACATGAACAATGTGCGTACTTACTGCATTGTAAAATATGGTGCTACTAAGAGTAGTTTCTACACATGAACAATGTGCATACTTACTGCATTGCAAAATATAGTGGTACTAAGAGTAGTTCTCTACACATGCCCAATGTGCATACTTACTGCATTGTAAAATATAGTGCTACTAAGAGTAGTTCTCTACACATGAACAATGTGCATACTTACTGCATTGTAAAATATAGTGCTACTAAGAGTAGTTCTCTACACATGAACAATGTGCATACTTACTGCATTGCAAAATATAGTGGTACTAAGAGTAGTTCTCTACACATGCCCAATGTGCATACGTACTACATTGTAAAATATAGTGCTACTAAGAGTAGTTCTCTACACATGAACAATGTGCATACTTACTGCATTGTAAAATAAAGTGCTACTAAGAGTAGTTCTCTGCCCAATGTGCATACTTACTGCATTGTAAAATATAGTGCTACTAAGAGTAGTTCTCTACACATGAACAATGTGCATACTTACTGCATTGCAAAATATAGTGGTACTAAGAGTATTCTCTACACATGCCCAATGTGCATACGTACTACATTGTAAAATATAGTGCTACTAAGAGTAGTTCTCTACACATGAACAATGTGCATACTTACTGCATTGTAAAATAAAGTGCTACTAAGAGTAGTTCTCTGCCCAATGTGCATACTTACTGCATTGTAAAATATGGTGCTACTAAGAGTAGTTCTCTACACATGAACAATGTGCTACTTACTGCATTGCAAAATATAGTGGTACTAAGAGTAGTTCTCTACACATGCCCAATGTGCATACTTACTGCATTGTAAAATATAGTGCTACTAAGAGTAGTTCTCTACACATGAACAATGTGCATACTTACTGCATTGTAAAATATAGTGCTACTAAGAGTAGTTCTCTACACATGAACAATGTGCATACTTACTGCATTGCAAATATATGTGTACTAAGAGTAGTTCTCTACACATGCCCAATGTGCATACGTACTACATTGTAAAATATAGTGCTACTAAGAGTAGTTCTCTACACATGAACAATGTGCATACTTACTGCATTGTAAAATAAAGTGCTACTAAGAGTAGTTCTCTGCCCAATGTGCATACTTACTGCATTGTAAAAATAGTGCTACTAAGAGTAGTTCTCTACACATGAACAATGTGCATACTTACTGCATTGCAAAATATAGTGGTACTAAGAGTAGTTCTCTACACATGCCCAATGTGCATACGTACTACATTGTAAAATATAGTGCTACTAAGAGTAGTTCTCTACACATGAACAATGTGCATACTTACTGCATTGTAAAATAAAAGTGCTACTAAGAGTAGTTCTCTGCCCAATGTGCATACTTACTGCATTGTAAATATAGTGCTACTAAGAGTAGTTCTCTACACATGAACAATGTGCATACTTACTGCATTGTAAAATAAAGTGCTACTAAGAGTAGTTCTCTACACATGCCCAATGTGTATACTTACTCCATTGTAAAATATAGTGGTACTAAGAGTAGTTCTCTACACATGAACAATGTGCATACTTACTGCATTGTAAAATATAGTGCTACTAAGAGTAGTTCTCTACACATGAACAATGTGCATACTTACTGCATTGCAAAATATAGTGGTACTAAGAGTAGTTCTCTACACATGCCCAATGTGCATACGTACTACATTGTAAAATATAGTGCTACTAAGAGTAGTTCTCTACACATGAACAATGTGCATACTTACTGCATTGTAAAAATAAGTGCTACTAAGAGTAGTTCTCTGCCCAATGTGCATACTTACTGCATTGTAAAATATAGTGCTACTAAGAGTAGTTCTCTACACATGAACAATGTGCATACGTACTGCATTGCAAAATATAGTGGTACTAAGAGTAGTTCTCTACACATGCCCAATGTGCATACGTACTACATTGTAAAATATAGTGCTACTAAGAGTAGTTCTCTACACATTACAATGTGCATACTTACTGCATTGTAAAATAAAGTGCTACTAAGAGTAGTTCTCTGCCCAATGTGCATACTTACTGCATTGTAAAATATAGTGCTACTAAGAATAGTCTCTACACATGAACAATGTGCATACTTACTGCATTGTAAAATAAAGTGCTACTAAGAGTAGTTCTCTACACATGCCCAATGTGCATACTTACTCCATTGTAAAATATAGTGGTACTAAGAGTAGTTCTCTACACATGAACAATGTGCATACTTACTGCATTGTAAAATAAAGTGCTACTAAGAGTAGTTCTCTACACATGAACAATGTGCATACTTACTGCATTGTAAAATATAGTGCTACTTAGAGTAGTTCTCTACACATGCCCAATGTGCATACTTACTGCATTGTAAAATAGTGCTACTATAAATAGTTCTCTAAACATGAACAAAAATTGCCCATGTAGGCTTTAGTAGCTGTCTAAATTCAATCCGTTTCTGCTCAGCAGTTCTCTGAGCATATGTATGTATGTATATATACATACAGCTGGACAGCGCGAGAGAGAGAGAGAGCGAGAGCGCGAGAGAGAGCGAGAGCGCGAGAGAGAGCGAGAGAGCTTGTGAGAGCAAGCCGAGAGAGAGAGATCTGAGCAAACAGCCTGGGCTGTTCATTAGGTGAGGAGGCCAACATACTCTATTAAGCAGAGCTCTCTCTGGGCTGTCATTAGGTGAGGAGGCCAACATACTCTATAGCAGAGCAATGTGCATACTTACTGCATTGTAAAATATAGTGCTACTAAGAGTAGTTCTCTACACATGAACAATGTGCATACTTACTTAGCTGGTCTAAATTCAATCCGTTTCTGCTCAGCAGTTCTCTGAGCATATGTATATATATACATACATACATCTGGAGAGCTCGAGAGAGCGAGAGAGAGAGAGAGAGAGAGAGAGAGAGAGCTTGAGAGCGAGGAGAGAGAGAGAGCGAGTGTGAGAGAGATCTGAGCAAACAGCCTGGGCTGTCATTAGGTGAGGAGGCCAACATACTCTATTAAGCAAAGCTCTCTCTGGGCTGTCATTAGGTGAGGAGGCCAACATACTCTATTAAGCAGAGCTCTCTCTTTCGCACTCCTACACACACATGTGCGCACACAGACACATACATGCATGTACACACATATTCCTGTAATATCTTATCCACACTCTGGGAAGGTCTGACATAGCTGGGCTAGCCATGGTAGCCAGTAACATGCTATTTAGCTATCTGGGTCTTTTGTCAAAACAACATGAACAGCTAGCATGGAATGGCTAACTATCGCCGTGATTGCTGCGGTCTCAGTCAACACATAAGGTTTGAGAGGCTTGTATGGATTTCAGACACCAGCCAGCCACAGTTGTCTTTCCCCACCCTGACGAGTTGCAACGTTATAATGTTCTGGCTGCCTGCTAGTGTTGCCCCAGTCAGTTTCCCTCTCTGGATGTTGGCAAAGAGCTACTACAGTAACCATCTCTTTCCCAACAGGGTGTTGTGCAGTTGTGCTTTCCTATTTTCCCCTTCTCCCCCTCCCTCTCTCTCTCTGCCTCCTCTTCTCCCTCTCTCTCGCCCTCTCTGGCTGGTGTTGAAAGGACGTCCTGTCAGGGAGTTGTATTTGCCCTCTACCCCACCCCCTCATTCGGCCCCTTCCTGTCCCACAGGCCCTGTCTGTATGTCTGTCCAGTCTGGGTGACAGACACATAAGCTCAGTGGGCTGGAATGTGTGGTGCAGTTCAGACAGCAAAACAGTGCACTCAACTTGGTACATAGTGGGTGCTCAGCATGTTATAGTCAGCAGAAGAAAGTGTGGAGAGATGGAGAGAGCGAGAGATAAACAGAGGGAGAAGCAGAAAGTTGGCGCTGGCTGGGCATCATGTGGGTGCAGAAGTGTAGAGGAAAGAGAGAGGGATTCAGAGAGAAAAATGCAGTGTAAGAGTGGTAAAAAMGAGAGAATGAAATGAGAAAGATTGAGTGTAAGGAACACTGCCAGAGGAYGGACGGACGGGCAGACAGRCAGACAKGAAAATACAGTGAGAGTGGAGAGGGAGAGATATGCAGAGAGTCAAAGGGAGAGCAAGAGAGACTAGTGAGGCCAGAACGAGATAGACTATCCTGAAAAAAGAAAGGGAAATCATCTCTGGAGAGTGACAGAGAAGTCATGACACCTCTGCAAGATACAGTAGGAGCATTGCTATTAGCTAGTGATCCACATCACCCTGGGCTCCACCMCCACATGCACAGTCCAAATATGTCAGCCATAATTTGTGTTTTCAGAGCGATACAGAGTAATGTTTGGAGTAATGAGACCCACACCCTTTCCTTCTGGGAGAAATACATTCCAGTCATTTTTTTAGGGGGTAGATCAGCTTTAATATTGCAGATAGATTGTAGCTTCCATCGGCATAATTTCCAATCCCCCATATATATTTTTTTAAATATATATATTTATATATACAGTACTCTGGGGGTACTGCAGGGGGTCAGTGACCAGATCTCACAGATGCGCTTCCCTGAGACGGTTTCTGACAACTTATGCAGAAATTCTTTGGTTCTGCAAACCCCCAGTTTCATCAGATGTCTSGGTGGCTGGTCTCAGATAATACCGCAGGTGAAGAAGCCAGATGTGGAGGTCCTCGGCTGGTATGGTAAGACGTGATCTGCGGTTGTGAGACCGGTTTGGACATACTGCCAAATTCTCTAAAACAACATTGGAGGCCAGCTTATGGTAGAGAAACGAACATTCACTTCTCTGGTAACAGCTTTGGTGGACATTCCTGCAGTCAGCATTCCAATTGAAAGCTCCCCAAAACTTGAGGCGGTCTGTGGTATTGTGTGTGTGACAAAACTGCACATTTTAAAGTGGCCTTGTCCCCCGCACAAGGTGCACCTGTTAATATCATGCGCGTTTTAATCAGCTTCTGTTGCCACACCTGTAGATGAATGGATTATCTTGCATAGGGAGAAATGTCACTAACAGGATGTAAACAAATTTGTGCACAAAATCTGAGAGAAATAAGGTTTTTGTGCATATGGAAAATGATCAGTCATGAAACATGACCAAAGCTTAACATCTTGCATTATAATTTTTGTTCAGTTCATGTATTTTTTTATGAACATCTATATAACAGTGTTACATTCCCCAGCAAGAAAACCAAAAAGGTGGGAGCCAAAATTGAAATCAAATAAAGGATTTGATTGAAATCTAAAATAGGGAAAGCCAACTAAAGATGTTAACCCTACGCATCTATCAAGACAACTGGAGCACTGGGCCAGCCACTCTTAAATATCAYCTGGGCCAGCACAGGTGAAGCACCTTCTGACTAACGAGCTGGACAAGCCAACACAGGTGTAACGATACCGAGTAACGAGGTGACACCAATCGGTGCACCCAATGTGCTAAAGTGCTATACGTGCTAAAGTCCAACCTCAAAACATAAATGGAAAAAACAAAACCTGCAACTAAAGACTAAATTATTTTTTGCCATCCAATCCAAGAGAGAGAGGGAAGCAGAAACAAACAGAAAGAGAATCCCTCAATCCCTCTCTTCTCTCYGAGAAGTTGACGACAACAGCGCGGCTGCAGGCTAACTTTGGCTGCTCCTTGGCTCTGCCATGACAGAGTGCAGATTGCGACTAGCCCTGGCCAAGAGAAATGGGGATCAGCGGCTCATAAATCCTGGGGCCGTTCTGGCTCCAAGAGGGCCCCAGCACAGCCCTGTGCTAGATTTACACTGACGTCCCACATCCCCTCTGGYTCTTTCATGGCCTCTTCAACAAGATGGATYGCCTCAGACACAATAGGATCTCACTGTCCTCYGACTGTCTCCAACAAATTGATAGGACCCTTCAAGGCAAGGGAAACTGAAAGGACACKTTGAGACTGTTTTGAATAGGGAGATKTTATGCSTAATCTGAGAGTAAAGAGTGTAAAGCACTTTGAGCACAGGAAAAGCCATATMTAYGTCCAATCAATTATTAGAGTATAGCCAAAAGTCAGTGTCCTTAGAGCAAAAGAGCATTATCCCACACAAAGCATTGCACCTCCAAGCCTGTAGATTCATCAGATATGGAGAACTGGGGCCTAACCTCCTAATCTTCTTAAACCAAGATAGATATACTGTATTCTCGACATACACTGAGTRTACAAAACATTAAGAACACCKGCTCTTTCCATGACATAGACTGACYAGTTTAATCCAGGTGAAAGCRCTGATCCCTTATTGATGTCACTTGTTAAATCCACTTCAATCAGTGTAGATGAAGGGGAGGAGACAGGTTAAATAATTATTTTGAAACCTTGAGACATGGATTGTGTATGTGTGCCATTAAGTGCCTTTGAATGGGGTAGTAGGTGCTARGTGCACAGGATTGTGTCAAGAACTGCAACGCTGCTGGGTGTTTTCCGTGTATATCAAGAATGGTCCACTACCCAAAAGGACATCCAGCCAACTTGACACGACTTTGGGAAACATTGGAATCAACATGGGACAGCAAAACCTCTGTCTCACTCATGCGTTATCTCTTAAATGGAAGGTTTAAGAGCTATCTATCTACCCAGGTCCTCAAGGTTCTGTTGAGGGAGAATTCCAACCATACCATAGAGAGGCTACTAAACTTCAAGCTGAAGAGGCCACATTTTTCACTTACCCTGCAGTTGAAATGTTATTTTCTATCTTGCCAATCTAATGACRTTTCTCAACATTAACACAACATAAAGTTATTTAAAAAAGGAAACCCCTTTCCCCTGGATCTGTGGCACACTGGTATTTATCGGCATTAGCACAATACATGATTTATTCACTAGGAGACGCCTGTACCACAAGGTACGAGAACTTTTCAATACTTTAYATTTAATTATTGTTAGGCTACTTAGCTTGGTTAATCTAGCTAGTTAGCAGTTGGCTAGTTATTTTGGCTTAACTAGCTAGAGGTTAGCTAGTTAGCAGTCAGCAAGTTAGCTTGACTAACCAAGTTACAGTTAGCTAGTTAGCACTTAGCTTGGTGGCTGTCATTATTTAGAGACATTCTTTAGATTAAATCGATAATTTGGCATTTAACTTGAGTAGCATGGGCTAGAGTTTATTTAGAAAAAGTTTTGCAATGATTGAACTCATTTTTTATTAATGTGCCTCTTCATAACTGTTGATTGCAGCTATTATTTGGTAAGAGGAACCTACTATCCTGCTTGATCACGCCGTTAGAATTTCTGACATATTTGTCTCCTGCAGCACGGTATTCCTTCCAAGACRGAAGTTTCCTCTTCAGTTGAAACTGSTTACCAGGATTCTAGGTTATATTAACATAACTTTCTCCTGCATAGCTAAAATATATAGCTAAAATATATGTGAAAAGATTATATCCAGTTGAGTTTCGTGTTGTGATTGGTGGGAAAGAGTTATGAATCTGAAGAGTGTTTTATTCCTTAAAAACATGTTTGTCCTTACTTTAACTGGTAATCAATCAGATGTATCTGTTTATAGAAAGTAGGTCCACTTAGTAATGGTTTTATAGGGACATAATTCTCTCCACAAAAACATGCTATTACCACATATATTGGACGTAACCACCTGACGGGAACAGCATCCGTCAAATAAGACACTTGCGGCATAACGTACCACTGAAGMCCGAGAGGAAAGGAACACTGCTATATCAATATACCCTAATGGCATGCTGCTGACCCGGGATCACTATAATTACTTGTTCACTCTTCGTGACTGTCACGACTCCCAACGAAGGTGGCTCCCCTGCCTGTTCGGACGGCGCTCGGCGGTCGTCGTCGCCGGTCTACTAGCCGCCACCGATCCCTTTTTTCCTTTTCGCTTCATTTTGTCTTATTGGTTGCACCTGTTCCCTGTTTCGTTTCTTGATTTATGTCTATTTAAGCCTGTTAGGTCCGCCTAGGTTTGTGCGGGATTGTTACTCTGTTGGTTGTGGATGTGTTTTCGTGTTTGTTTTCTCCGGACTGTTTGGTCCTGTGTTTGGGCTGGTCTGTTTTATGCGCCCTGTATTTTGGCGTGACCATTTTGTGCCGGAGAATAAATTACGATTTACCGAACCCTCTGCTCTCTGCGCCTGACTCCAACCCACCACTCCTAGTAACCTCTGACAGTGACTGACAGTGTTTCGGCGTGACTGGCAACTGAGCTGCACTTCACGTTTAGGGAGGTATTAGAATGTTTTATTTCACCTTGATTTAACTAGGCAAGTCAGTTAAGAACAAATTCTTATTTATAATGACGGCCTACACATGAGTTACATTATGTTCAGTCACAAATAGAGTGAGTTGTGGCTGTCTTCTTGGTATGTTTTGCAGAGTTGTTGTATGTTCACCCCTAAAGTATAGAAATGAAGAGATTAAAAACATCTGTAAAAATATGCAGATGTAAGAAGATCTGTCTGGAATGCCGTGTGAGAGAATGCATGACCGAAAACCACAGAGGCAACTGCTGCCCTCCTTTCYCTCCTTTGGCGGTCTCCCAAAGAACACGATCATGGGAGACAGCAATCCCAGACATAGAAGARGAAAAGATAATGAAGTATAGCTCACAAATATGATATTATTCAACGGGCAGACGTAGACACAAAAAGACACACCTGTATTGCGTTAGTTACTCTACAAGCTGTGTGAAGACATGACTCAGATACTGTAGACTCGGAAATGTTCATAGTGGTAGACTTTGAGGTTGTTTGACAACTACTGTGTCGAGAAAGACAGATGGAATCCTTTGAAATGCCCTCAAACGTACTAGAAGACACAATACTCTGAAGTACTTTTACACCACTGCAGCTAGGTACAGTGCCAAGTCAAAGTCTTCACACGTCTTGCACATTTGTTACATTTTGCTGAGTTAAATTTAAATCTAAAAAAGGGATTCTTCATAAATTACTGCACATTTACAAAAAACAATTATAGATAATTTTAGAACATTTCTATATTTTTTATTTCACTTTGAAAATGTGGAGTAGGTTGTATAAATCTTTTTAGATTGAAATATAACGCAGCAAAATGTGACAACTGTGCAAGGGGTGTGAAKACTTTCACTAGGCACTGTAGCTGGGATTGACACTAAAACACAGCCATGTTTTCCACACATTTTGACAGTGACAAGGAACAGACAACCCACTGAGTAAAAACTGGTTGAATCAACGTTGTTTCCACGTAATTTCAACAACAAAAACATCAGTGCGATGTTGAATCAACGTGGAAAACTGATTGGATTTTCAAAAGTCATCAATATAAGGACATATAATCTTTTTTTTACCCAACTGTTAACCTAAATCCAATGACATGGTGAATTTATTTGTTGATTTCACGTTAGTTGATAACTCAACAAAATGTACGTCCAAACTAGATGTTGAACTGACATCTGTGCCCAGTGAGAAGCCTCCAGCCAGCCAGTTGGACAAAGCAGCTTTGCATGGGTCTTGCACCAAAATCCAATAAGATACGCTGATTTTTGTTTTCTGTCACAAAATGTTTCAAAACGTGTGTGCCCTGATGAATACGAGTYTGATATACTCCATGTTACYCCTACAGTGGTTTGGCCTGTCATGGCAAAGCAGTGCCGTTCTTTGGGAGAGGATGTTTGAGAGGAAGTGGAACTGGCTCCGTGTCATTATGGGGTTATGGCAGAGTGGGCACTTACTGTGCCAACTCCAGTCTCTTCTTTTCCCCCAAGCAGCCCACCGTGAGAAGCTACACATCCTCTGGGAACATGGCCCATCCATCCCCTCCAGCTTAACCCTCGCCTTACCATCACCAACATACCCCATTCCAACCTCCACACCATGGCCACCCTGGAATCAGTGCAGTGGGCCGATGCCCGACACATCAAACAGGCCAGATCAAACGATACCACGCATCCAAGTGTCGGCCGGAGATAGTGTATGGACCCAAGGGAAGATGCTAGAGGGCAGARAGGGCAATGGGTACAATAAGACAAATTAAGGTAAGAGAGGAAAGGGAACATGTCTAAAAAAAAAGGGGGGGAACGTGTCATGTGGTTTGGTGAGAAGAGGCTGAGGCTCTATGTCACACACACACGGTTATAGGACGTCAAAGACGAGGAACAGAGAAAAGGAAAAAGTGAAGGGAAATTGTTATAGATTAAAAAAAAATAAAAAATGTATGCACTGGATAAGAGTGTCTGCTACTGTAAATGACTAAAATGTCAAATGTAAAAGGTGGAGGCGATGAGAGGGGAAAGGAGGTGAAGAGGAGTTGAAAAGGCGGTGAAGAAATGAAAGAGGTACGAGAAGATGGAGGGTGGAGGAGAAAAGAAGAGGGCAGTGGAAGGGAAAGCGGAGGAAGAAAGAAAAGACGGTTGGTTCACCTTGACGAAGAGCAGCTGACAGAGCTAGCCTACCACGTTCTCATGACAAGCTCCACCACATCAAGAATTCACATTACTATTGAAATTTTCAGGGCCAGTCAGAACGATGGCCCACACACACACTCATGACCTACTGCACTGTACCTCCCTGTGTGTGATCCTGCATCCCTGTGATCCCTGGCACACGCACACGCACACACATATACACACACACACCACACACAGTGCCTTCCTCTTATTCACCACTCCTATGTTCTTTGGCTGTTGGTTTGGCTTCTTTTGGACGGAAGCCTCCCTAACCCCATGATACTGGCTGTGATTTGGATAGCTGGGTCCTTTAAACATGTGCCAAAGTGTGTGTATACCGTGTGTGTGTGTGTCTATTTCATTTGTGCTTGTGTGTGCACAAATGTGTGTGTTCGTTTATGTGTTTGTGTGTGTGTGTGCGCAAATGCGTGTGTTCGTTTATGTGTTTGTGCGTGTGTGCATGTGTTTATGACACTGAGACGTTCCAAATACACTTTGAACCTCTGCCTGCAGCTCAGTAAACTGCTGCTGTCTATTGGGTTGCCAGTTGTGCCCCTTCTGCTTTACTGTTCGGAATGGTTTAACTGACGTTAATATCAAACGGACATCCGTCAACCTATAACTAGTTAAACAAAAACTCTTTGAGAAACGTRGCAAAACAAAATTGGACAGCTAAAGGGTGACCTACTGCCTCTCTTGGACAGGGCAGTGCACTGTGTGTGGGGGTCAAGAATGAAAACAACAACTTGACCCACAGCCAGGGTTCATCCATTTGATGGCAGGGCCTGTCATGGACTCCGGCTTTTAGAAACGGGATTAATGGCCAAGTTGAACGCTTCAGAATAGTTTCACTGAGCATGATGTTTTTGCTTACCACCTYCTGATGCACTTTAAGGTTCTGGGAGAGAGAGGCTCAAAAACTTTTATCTGAATCTCTGAAGTCTTTTTTTGCACGGGAAAAGTGTACACAATTTAACATATGTCCCTTTAGTCTGCAACTGATTCCTCCCTCATTATATTCAGGAAGTTCCCATGTACAGTAGTACAGTCTGCTGTCATTCTGATCTAAGAATATTACTCCTGCTTATTATGAAGAAAAAATACATCTGTTTAACTTTGTAAACTAAAGGTGTGTTTAGAATTATTTTTGTTGTATTAATGCTATTTAATTTCTCCTCAGACTAATATTATTCTGTTTGTCCTGTGGGTACCTTTGCCACTGTTCCACCCCTTGTGTATTGCGCTGTCATGGTGAATTTGTAACAGTGCAAGATACACTGCCGTTTAGGATACACTGCCACGCTACACCCGTCTGGCAAGAAGCGGGTCAGGGTGGAGGTGATTGTGGAGTATGTGTGTGTGTGTGTGTGTTAGAGAGTGTGTGTTCCCCATCCAAAACAGCAGATTAACATTTATTGAAATGACTCATGTAATGGATGCAGCTCTGCAGAGTGGTCACTAGCTGGCACAGCCACAAAGTCATAACATTTTAAGCCTAACCCGAAACTTAACCCTAACATTCCCCAACCTAATGCCTAACCCCACCTTAAATTAACATTTTTGTTTTCATGAATTTTTATGATATWGGCAATTTTGACTATGCATCTGGCCCATCTAGCAGAAAGCACTCAGTTCAGCCTCCAGGGCAAGACACATGACAATAAACCTGATCCTAAACAGAGGGATTTTCTGTGTTTTTCATCCTCTTCCTGGTGTGTGTGTGTGTGTCCTGGCCTGGACGGGCGCAGACAAACAGTCTGCAGCTGCAGGCGGGAGGCTAAGCAGGTAGCCAATGGCTGGATCACCTTACACACCTTGTGACCCATTCAGCACCCTTGGTAAATAGATAGAGATAGACACGGACAGACAGACACACACACACACACACACACACCTCAATACACACACCACTCACAAACATTGTATCATATGACTACAGAAGTTGTAGGGGATCTTTTCTGGTTGATGGGGGTTTTCACCATGGATCATTTTGGAATAGACTGTGTGTTCCAAAGGGAATCCCTGGGGAGCTGTGTGTGTGTGTGTGTCTGCATGTGTGTGTGTACGTGTGAGAAAGTGTGTGTTTGTGCATGTGTGTGCTTGTGCATGTGTGTGTTTGTGCATGCTTGCCTGCATGTGTGTGCATGTGTGTGTGTTCGTGTGTGTGTGTGTAAAACCCATTACCTTGCCCTATCTTGTGTGTTTTGAGTCTGGGTTCAAAAGACAGTTTAACAGACTCCAGACACTGGAAGGTTGGCACGTGTTTGAGGGAGGGAGTGAGGAAGGTCCTGTGTGCCTGAGTGGGTAATGCATGGAGTTGTGGGTTTGATTCCCACAGAGGAACAGTACAAAACAACAAAAGTTAGTCGCTCTTGATAAGAGCATCTGTAAAATTACTCAAATGTATGGGGGATTYTGTTTTTTACTGTGTTTAATGGACTTCAGATGCACTTGGATCAAATGAGGAAGCGTTTTTGCCCTTTTATGTTAGAGAACTACAAATACACAGAAGCATTTCGTTTGTCTATAGAGAAAATGTGAGGAGTGTATGTCAAGGGTGTTAGCGAGTTGTGTGTTTATGTCAAGTCTTAGAGGGTATTCTCGTCAACAATCCTTTTAAAATGAAGACTAACAATTATTTGAGTGTAAACTGTGCGCTATYTGTGTGAGTTTTACAAGGCTGTGCAATGGGTGCTGTGAGTATGTGGAGAGAGGGAAAAGAAAGCTTGTCCTTGGTTTCCATGAGTGTGAGGCCCGGAATGTTGCAGKATATTTCCCACAGCCTGGAACACACACAGACACGCAGACCACTGGCGTACTGGACACAGTAACCCTCTAAAAAGTCATCCATAACCCTTTTTCATTTCCATATGTTCTAGCAAGCTAAGTGTTTGTTTCTTGGGCTTWAGGAATGTGACAAAAAAAGTGCCTTGGAAAATAAAATGTAACYGATTGAAAATATAAGGGATTATCGGTGAACAAACGCCGTGGTCGAGGCTACGACAGTGGCAGTGCAATGAGTGGAGCTTCCTCAGCACTCTTAGAGAAGAGTGCTGAACCAAACATGTTTCTATAGCTTGCTTCATATATGGAACCCCTAAAAGTTCTATAGTTCGTTTGTTTGGTTACCAAGGCAACTACTGTTGCTATCTAGTAAACTTGCTAGCTACTTCAGTGGATGTTGAACACATTTCTACCTGCAAATGAACACATTTCTAACAGGAAACGTGTTCAATTATATCCATGGTATAAAAGGGATAATCAACTCGGGGCTCTACGCGTTTTCTGGAAAATAATGTAACACCTTGGAAGGTTAGTTTCACCTCGCTAGCGTGTGGTGGGACACACCTTTTAAGATCCTGGATGCTGATTGGACAAGCAGCGTTCCAAGTCGTGTTGTATTGGCACAGACACACCTACGCCTGCTAMCRGTTCCATCTGAAAATKATCATTGCGCCTCCATAAGAATATCATGTTGATGTTGCTGTCTGAATCRTCTCTTGTATTTATTTATACCAACTCGTACATTATTTCCCCTGGCTTCCAGCCTAGCATTTAGTTTGGTACAGTGGGAGTTAATATAAGCCTTGCCGGCTGCCTGTCAGACCACGGAAACAATGTTTCACATTTTTATTTAGATATCTGTAGTACCGTACATAGAGTGAACTGTGCCCAGATGAGACGAGACAACTTTTTCTCAGCCAGTCAAAATGACCCATCAACGTCATTATCATGGACATATCCAAGTAAATGCCTGTAGAAAAAAAAAGCTCAAACAAACAAAAATTCAGCTAGTGTACTGTCATTTCAGGTTCAGTGTTTGACCTGACTGAGTTACCTGAAGTTAGCTACTTTGCTACCTAGCTAGCAAATGACAAGAACGTTTGCTATCCAGCCTGCATATCAACCGTTTTGTTTAGAATGGACAACCAGTCCTTTTGCATAGCAACTATGCAAAAAGAATTAACAACTGGGTCACGTTTGTAGCAACATGACCGAAAGAACTAACAACCAGATTTTTTTCCRGACCATATGTTCTGGTGGGAAAATGAAATTGTATGAATGGACTTATCAAAATAAAGTTTTCATGAAAACACGTAATTCATTGCTATTTTAAATATGTTAATAACGTTTTATAAAAGCAATAAGGCATGCGAGGCAGTGCTGTGTCATGAATTCCGCTACTGCGCCATTTACCTGTGACTGTATTCATGATACAGCACTGCCTCTTGTGCCTAATTGCTTAATTAAATAATAGACAAAAGAATAACAGCATATTTTAAAAATAATTTACTGTCATTATATGCAAACATAGTTTGGAAATATGCACTCGTGGCCAGGCAGGCATCTCTTTGTTTGAATGACGGCCCATGTCAACTCTGGCTGACTTCTTCACAATACAAAAGTGACAATACAATACACTTTGTCCAATAGTTACAGTGAACAACAAAAACATGTCTTCTGCTCTGTTCTCAAYCACCCAAACAGCAGACCACATACAGTTGAGATGAGCACAGGTTCAAGCAGCGCCCCTGGATGGAGAGCATGTTGTGGGGTCARGGGCCTTTCTCACGGGCCCAACAGTAGCGGAATGTTTTGAGGATGCCAACCCAGCAGCCCTCCAGCTGTTAAATCAACTTTGATCTGGTGATGCRTTGGGCAAACTGCACCACCCTCTGGAGAGCCCTGCGGTGCAGTTGCTGTACCAGGCGATGACACAGCCCGACAGGATTGTGCGTCTGTAAAAGTTTGTGAGGGTCTTAGGGGCCAAGCCACATTTATTCAGCCTCCTGAGGTTGTCTGTGTCGGTGGACCATTTCAGATTGTCAGTGTTGTGTAAGCCGAGGAACTTGACGCTTTCACCTTCTCCACAGCGGCTCCGTCGATGGGGCGTACTCCCTCTGCTGTCTMCGGAAGTCAATGATCAGCTCCTTTGTTTTGTTGACGTTGAGGGAGAGGTTATTTTTCCTGGCACCACTCCGCCAGGGCCCTCAACTCCTCCCTGTAGTCTGGCTTGTCATTGTTGGCAATGACTAAAAGCCACATTTTTAAAGCACAAAAAAACAGTGGCCACGCAGTCATGGGTGAAAAGGGAAAACAGGAGGGGGGCTGAGCACGCACCCTTGTGGGGCCCCTTTGTTKWGGATCAGCATAGWGGAGTTGTTGTTTCCTACCTTCACCACCTAGGGGCGGCCCATCAGGAAGTCCAGGACCCAGTTGCACAGGGTGGGGTTCAGACCCAGGGCCCCGAGCTTCAATGTTGAGTTTGGAGGGTACTATGGTTTTGAAGCTGAGCTATAGTCAATGAACAGCATTCTTACATAGATATTCCTATTGTCCAGATGGGATAGGTGACAGGTAAGGTGAGGTGATTTGATCCTTAACTAGCCTCCAAAAGCACAGTACTACGGTGTGATAGTAATATAGTTACGTTACCTTAATTTCTTGGGTACAGGAACAATGGTGGACATCTTGAGCAAGTGGGGACAGCAGACTGGGATAGGGAGAGATTGAATATGTCCGTAACACTCCAGCAGCTGGTCTGCACATGCTCTGAGGACGAGGCTAGGGATGCCGTCTGGGCCGGCAGCCTTACAAGGGTTAACACGCCTAAATGTCTTACTCACGTCAGCCACGGAAAACGAAGCCTACAGTCCTTGGTAGCGGGCCGCGTCGGTGGCAGTGTTATCCTCAAAGTGGGCGAAGGTGTTTAATTGTCCGGGAGCAAACATCGGTGTCCACGTTGTGGCTGGTTTTTCTTTGTAATCCGTGACTTGTCTGTAGACCCTGCCACATACAGTATGTCTCGTGTCTGAGCCATTGAATTGCGATTCCACTTGGTCTCTATACTGACGGTTTGCCTGTTTGATTATCTTACAGAGGGAATAACTACACTGTTTGTATTCAACCATATTCCCAGTCACCTTACCGTGGTTAAATGCGATKGTTCACACTTTCTGTTTTTTGAGAATGCAGCCACCTATCCAYGGTTTTTGGTTTGGGTAGGTTTTAATTGTCACATTGGGAACAACATCAGTTGAGAACCCGTGACGTAGAAGAACAATTGACATGCAATTGTTGTCAGCAGCAGTCGAAAGAGAGATCCTCTGCTTCTGATAGTTCTGTCGTCTTAATCAACAAACTAAATCTTACCTAAAAACACTTTGATTACATTTTTTTATTTATTGAATATTAAAACATACAATATACTTGCAGTGAAGCCACTCAACATTTACATTACATCCAATCATCTAACAGACCCCCACAGTAACTCAAAGAAGCAATCAGGGTCAACGCCCTGCTCATGAGCACATTGACAGACCTCCCACAAGGTCAAAAACGGACCCGAAACAGCGACCTATCAGCCACTGGCCCAAGCTCCCAACCGCCAAGCCACCAGCCCTCCAAGAGTATATTAGTAATTAGTATATTAGTAATTGACAGACCAAGTCTCTCCAGATCTCACAACACTGCTATTTCTAGGGCCAATTTTTTATTAATGTATGCTTTTTCAGCCGTTCCTGAACCTGAGACCAGAAACAGGCTACCTGAGGGCAATACCAAAATAAATGATCTAGTGATGCTGTATCCTCTCAACTAAATCTTCAGAGCTGCATTGATTGTATGCCCCAAATATTCAACATTCTGTTGGTGTCAAGAATTCTGTACAATTTATTTTGCTGAAAAGCACAAAGTACTGAATCTTGGGTTGTTTTATATATCAACTCATACACCCTGTGCCATGGAATCTGTACATATGTTGCAATCTGTATGGCACAGCTGCCAACATCCTGGTCCTCAAATGAAGCTTGCATACATCAGGCTCATTGCTTAAAACAGTTGTTTTTATGCTAGTGGTTGTATTGATTTGGGATCTATCGCATCCCACAACTGTCYMAGACTATGTTTGAAATAWWTWWWWWWTCTCGCAAAGTATTGGTAAACTTTTGTACCATGGSGATAGTAGATTGAGATAGGCTTGTGCTTCTGCTGTTCATTAGGCCTACTCATCTTGTTGGCTGACGAAAAGTAAATGTGGACAGTTCTYCCAATATCTTCAATATGCGCCTCAGAATTGTATAAGGACGCGGCAGTTGCGTCCTCGATGTGTYTGTCTGCACTTGTAGCCTGTGAAAAAGACCCGATCATGTGACTGAGAGCCATGTGAGTGAGAGGTACTTCTGCACGCAATCAGGAGAATGGACATATAATTATTATATTCAACTTAAGGGCACAACGATCACTGGCCGCAAAAGGCATGGAACTTTTTAGGGGGCATTATGGCCACACAATGGAAATTCGAGGCGCTCGTGGTTGTCAAATTGTGAATGAGAGACTGATGAAGTGTGTACAGCCTGCGCAAAAAAATWAAGCATGGCTCATGCCTTTCATGCACATTTTTTCAAATCATCATTAGAGTCACATCATGCAGYCTTATAATGTATTAAAAATCAMAACATATAGACCAACATTTGTATCACAACAAAAGTTACAKAAATAACTCTAAATTAAGCATATAGGAGTACCTATTTCTTTGTTAACTGCTCAACAGAAATCAAATCATATCAAATGTTATTTTATGCGCCGAATACAACAGGTGTAGGTAGACCTTACCGTGAAATGCTTACAACGTCTTAATGCCTTAACCAACAGTGCAGTTCAAGAAATAGAGTTAAGAAAATATTTACAAAATAAACAAAAGTAAAAACTGTAATAAAAAGTATCGCAATAAAATAAGAATAACAAGGCTATATACTGAGGGTTGGTACCAAGTCAATGTGCGGGGGTACAGGTTAGTTGAGGTAATTTGTACATGTAGGTAGGGGTAAAGTAACAACAACAACGCAAGCTTATTGGTACACTTTGCTATACTCATTCATTGCAGCTGTGCTGGTTGTAGCGTGAGTGGAAGTAGGGCGAATGCACATTTTATGGCTTATAAAAGTGTTGAACAAAGTTTTGACAGTGCTGAATTACAACTTAAACATGAACTTACTCATAAATCAGCAGCTCACAGTATCAACTTGGCTGTGCGTCCGAGGTTTCTTTTTACAGTATATGGCGCAAGGAAACTGTGCAGACACTGTGATGTGAACTATCTGATTGGCCAGCGGTAGACCTATAGTTGCACTTGATTTGCTCTCTGGGCCTGCCGGGGTAGGCAGAGTTCAACCTTCAGACACATGAAATGGTTCAAAATTGGAACACTTTGCCTTCCCGGCGCTAGTGCTGCTGAATCAAGTCCACCTACCGCCAACAGCGTAATTTTTTTTAAATAATTGGAACTTAAGTCTTTATCGTTGKKTTTTTTACAGAAATGCTTGGCGATCGACTGGTAATGCCTTGGAGATCACAATCTACCGGTTGGTGACCACTGCTATAGATAGTACATTGCATAATGAAACAATCCCTAGTAAGCTAGTGTTTTGAGGGTGGACTGACTGTATTATTTGGCATTAATTGACTGGTTTAATGCACAACAACTTTCTATCCATGCTGGGAGAGTGCAAGGGTCAAGACTTAAAGTGTGTGAGAGTGCAAGGTTCAAGAGCACCTCTTCCCCTGGGGGGGGGGGGGGTGTTCGCGCAAAAACATGAACGCCAGAGGTGAACTCATCATCATCCGCTAAACTACCTAATTCATTACTAAATTAATTAGGATTATGGTATGTCCCAAATGGCACCCTATCCCTATAGTGCACTAATTTTGACCAAAGTAGTGCACTATATAGAGAATATGTGTTACGTCTGTCCTTAAATGAAGACCAAGGTGCAGAGTGGTAGGCGTACATTTTTCCTTAATTATAAATGTTCACCAAACAATAAACAATCAAGAACGTAAAGCTAGAGTGCACATGCAACACAAAAGACAAGATCCCACAACTGAAGTAGGAAGAGGGCTGCCTAAGTATGATCCCCAATCAGAGACAACGATAGACAGCCAACAAAGAAATA
>NC_036852.1:10788747-10794437 GCF_002910315.2 Salvelinus sp. IW2-2015
CTGAGAACACACCCTCCCCTGCTAGACTTTTCAGTCAGTTACTTTGGAAGTTGTGTCTTGTGAGGATGTCCTTTCTTGAAAGCATCTGCCCGGTGTGTACTCTCGATTGGTCGCCACTGGACATAATGTAGTTGTTGGTAGTTGGTCCCAATTCCACATGTCTAGAATGTGGCCCGGACAGTTGGTCTGAGTTTGGAAAAAACAACGCGATAATTCATTGGCTGTTGTTGAATAGATGTGTTGAAGCCTTAACAGTTTATAGGTTGTGTATGAAGATATTAGCAGTACATGGTATCTAAAATGTCAATTTGTTCATATTGAAGAACAATTGCTGTTTCCTAGGGAAATCAACCTGCTGTTCCTCCATTATAGACCAGTCATTTTAGATCAGCTGTTAAATTCAGCATTTTATAGCTYTCTAGGAGAGCGAGGGAGAAGAAGAAAGACACACCCAATGTTTCACAAAGAGGCCTCCCAATCGCCCCATCGATCCACCACCAACCTCCCCCAGACCTCCACCACCTGGACTCAATGAAGGTAGGATTAGTCGAGGAAGTCCCAGCCCCAGAAACCCTTGCCTGGGCTTCGTGTGACCCACCTAAGCCCCCTCGTTTCAGGGGTCCCGGTGGTCACAGGAATGCTTTTCATTCTCCTCGCCCCTTTTCTCCTGTCCTAACTCTTTTCCTCTCCACATCCTTTCCTCATCATGTCCTATCCTGTTCTCTCCTATCTTCTCCCTATATCCTCCTCTCCTGTCCTCATCTCTCCTCTCAGTTTTAAGAACACATTTTTATGTATAATGATGGCATTGTAAATCATTATTGACGATTATCACCTTGCCTCACCCGTTCTTACCCGCTGACACTGAGAGAGAGGTATAATGGGAGCACATCTGGGAGGGAACAACCAGGCCAACCTAACGAGTCATCTCCTTCCCCTTAACCTGGCGTTCCTACTCTCTCGCCCTTCCTTCGTGGAACAGGAACGACTAGGAAGCTCTGAGCTACAGGGATGAACCAAATAGCCTGGAAACATAGTTTCCCCGTTACCGCTGTCTGTCTGTCTGTCTTCTCATCCCTCTCCTTCATCTATCATGTCTTCTCTATCCACATGTCGGGGCAGACTGTGATGTCTTTATGTGTGTGTGTATGTGTGTGTTTGCATGCATATGTGTGTGTATACATGCGCGTGTGTGTGTGTGTGTGCGGACGTGCCTGTATGTGTTCATGTGCATGTGTGTGTGTGTGTGTGTGTTTGTGTGTGTGCATGCTTGTGTGTGTGCAAGTACGTGCCTGTGTTTGTGTGCATGTGTGTGCGCGTGGAGGGGGTGGGGTGGTGGGGGACGGTTGTCTTCACTTTTTCACCTTATTGAGATACATAAATAGGAGCCAAGAATAACCCAGGAGTCATAGATTACACTGTCAGTCATTCTTCTTCATCTGAGTAAGAAAAGTAAAGACCGACTTCCACACTTCAGGTCACAACTTGCAGACTTGTTTACGTGCTGCTGTGCGGTTTGTTGCCAACCTTACTTTGCTACCTGACAACTTTACGGTTTCACTCCGGACGCTTTATCTGGACATGATTCATCAGGACTTCCAACAGCCGAAGCTAAGTAGTAACATTAACATGATGCCTTYTAATTGCAGTCGCTGTACTCAAAATATACAGGATAATGATCGCCTTCCGGCGAGGATAGCTGTGCTACAAGCCCAGCTTCAGACGCAATCGTTAGGCAAAGGTAATTTTAGTGTAGGAAAGGATGAAACAGCGTCTGTCCCAACATTAAGTACAGATAGTAGTATAAATCCCCTTGCACGGTCCCCGCAGCCGGACAACTTTCTCATGGCTTCTGGAGGGAAATGCTGTAGGAATGCTCAACCGGTGTCGCTCATTCAGCCGACAGAAACTTTCAACCAGTTCTCCCCATTAAGCAGCGAGTYGGAGTCTGAGGYCGAGCCTTCTCTGGTCTCTCCTCCTCCCGTTATGGGGTCTGAGACGCCGAAGGCTCCCACCATTAGCTCTGACAAATTGAAAACCCTAGTCATTGGCGACTCCATTACCCGTAGTATTAGACTTAAAACKAATCAYCCAGCGATCATACACTGTTTACCAGGGGGCAGGGCTACCGACGTTAAGGCTAATCTGAAGATGGTGCTGGCTAAAGCTAAAACTGGCGAGTGTAGAGAGTATAAGGATATTGTTATCCACGTCGGCACTAACGATGTTAGGATGAAACAGTCAGAGGTCACCAAGCGCAACATATCTTCAGCGTGTAAATCAGCTACAAAGATGTGACGGCATCGAGTAATTTTCTTTGGCCCCCTCCCAGTTAGGGGGAGTGATGAGCTCTACAGCAGAGTCTCATAACTCAATCACTGGTTGAACACTGTTTTCTGCCCCTCCCAAAAGATAGAATTTGTAGATAATTGGCCCTCTTTCTGTCTTTCTGGGACTCACCCACAAACAGGACCAAACCTGGCCTGTTGAGGAGTGACGGACTCCATCCTAGCTGGAGGGGTGCTCTCATCTTATCTACCAAGTTAGACAGGGCTCTAACTCCTCTAGCTCCACAATGAAATAGGGTGCAGGCCAGGCAGCAGGTTGTTAGCCAGCCTGCCAGCTTAGTGGAGTCTGCCACTAGCACAGTCAGTGTAGTCAGCTCAGCTATCCCCATTGAGACCGTGTCTGTGTCTCGACCTAGGTTGGGCAAAACTAAACATGGCGGTGTTCGCCTTAGCAATCTCACTAGAATAAAGACCTCCTCCATTCCTGCCATTATTGAAAGAGATCGTGATACCTCACACCTCAAAATAGGGCTACTTAATGTTAGATCCCTCACTTCCAAGGCAGTTATAGTCTATTAACTAATCACTGATCATAATCTTGATGTGATTGGCMWRACTGAAACATGGCTTAAGCCTGATGAATTTACTGTGTTAAATGAGGCCTCACCTCCTGGTGACCATATCCCCCGCAAAGGCGGAGGTGTTACACTCATTTACAATAGCAAATTTCAATTTACMAAAAAAAAWMAGAMGTTTTTGTCTTTTGAGCTTCTAGTCATGACATCTATGCAGCCTACTCAATCACTTTTTATAGCTACTGTTTACAGGCCTCCGGGGCCATATACAGCGTTCCTCACTGAGTTCCCTGAATTCCTATCGGACCTTGTAGTCATAGCAGATAATATTCACATTTTTGGTGACTTTAATATTCACATGGAAAAGTCCACAGACCCACTCCAAAAGGCTTTCGGAGCCATCCTCGACTCAGTGGGGTTTATCCAACATGTCTCCGGACCTACTCACTGCCACAGTCATACTCTGGACCTAGTTTTGTCCCATGGAATAAATGTTGTGGATCTTAATATTTTTCCTCATAATCCTGGACTATCGGACCACCATTTTATTACGTTTGCAATCGCAACAAATAATCTGCTCAGACCCCAACCAAGGAGCATCAAAAGTCGTGCTATAAATTCTCAGACAACCCAAAGATTCCTTGATGCCCTTCCAGACTCCCTCTGCCTAGCCAAGGACGTCAGATGACAAAAATCAGTTAACCACCTAACTGAGAAACTCAATTTAACCTTGCGCAATACCCTAGATGCAGTTGCACCCCTAAAAACTAAAAACATTTGTCATAAGAAACTAGCTCCCTGGTATACAGAAAATACCCGAGCTCTGAAGCAAGCTTCCAGAAAATTGGAACGGAAATGGCGCCACACCAAACTGGAAGTCTTCCGACTAGCTTGGAAARACAGTACCGTGCAGTATCGAAGAGCCCTCACTGCGGCTCAATCATCCTATTTTTCCAACCTAATTGAGGAAAATAAGAACAATCCGTAGAAAAAAAAGGTATACTGTCGCAAAGCTAACTAAAAAGCAGCATTCCCCAAGAGAATAATGGCTTTCACTTCAGCAGTAATAAATTMATGAACTTCTTTGAGGAAAAGATCATGATCATTAGAAAGCAAATTACGGACTCCTCTTTAAATCTGCGTATTCCTCCAAAGCTCAGTCCAAAGCTCAGTATTCCTCCAAAGCTTGATCCTAGGTCCTGAGTCTGCACAACTCTGACAGGACCTAGGATAAAGGGAGACACTCAAGTGTTTTAGTGCCCCCAATGTTGAACATAATAAATGGCTCTCTATCCACCGGATGTGTACCAAACTCACTTAAAGTGGCAGTAATAAAGCCTCTCTTGAAAAAGCCAAACCTTGACCCAGAAAATATAAACTATCGGCCTATATCGAATCTCCCATTCCTCTCAAAATGTTTAGAAAAAGCTCACTGCCTTCCTGAAGCCAAACAATGTATATGAAATGCTTCAGTCTGGTTTTAGACCCCATCATAGCACTGAGACTGCACTTGTGAAGGTGGTAAATTACCTTTTAATGGCGTCAGACCGAGGCTCTGCATCTGTCCTCGTGCTACTAGACCTTAGTGCCTGTCTCTTATACACATCTAGATGTGTATAAGAGACAGCAATAACATCTGCTAAATGTGTGTATGTGACCAATAAAATTTGATTTGATTTGGAATTTGATTTGATTTAAAACGTTAAATCAAAGGAAATGCTCAAGCCTGGTCCTAGACCTGTTTTTGCTATAGCCTACTACATTGTCATTGTCAAGCCAAATGTAATCGGCATGACAATTCCAAAAGGAGTTGACAAGAGAGCAAGAAACAGACTGGTATCCAGGCTAGGAATTTGCATCATACAGTATTTGGTATTTTCTTAGGATCCCCATTAGCTGTTGTAAAAGCAGCAGCTACTCTTCCTGGGGTCCACACAARACATGAAACATGACATAATACAGCACATTAATAGGCAAGAACAGCTCAAGGACAGAACTACATTCAAAAAAGCACACGTAGCCTATATATCAATACCAATACATGCACACAAACTATCTAGGTCAAATAGGGGAGAAGCGTTGTGCCGTGAGGTGTTGCTTTGTCTGTTTTTTTAAACCAGTTTTGCTGTTCATTTGAGCAATATGAGATGGAAGAGAGTTTCATACAATAATGGCTCTATACAATACTGTACGCTTTCTTGAATTTGTTCTGTATTTGGGGACTGTGAAAAGACCCCTGCTGGCATGTCTGGTGGGGTGAGTGTGTGTGTCAGAGCTGTGTGTAAATTGACTGTGCAAACAATTTGGGATTTTTGACACAAAAATGTTTCTTATAAAAAGAAGAAGTGATGCAGTCAATCTCTCCTCAACTCTTAGCCAAGAGACACTGGCATGTATAGTATTTATATCAGCCCTCTGATTACAATGAAGATCAAGACGTGCCGCTCTGTTCTGGGTCAGCTGCAGCTTAACTAGGTATTTTCTTGCAGCACTCGACCACAMGACTGGACAATAATCAAGATAAGATAAAACTACAGCCTGCGGGACTTGCTTTTTGGAATGTGGTGTCAAAAAAGCAGAGCATCTCTTTATTACAGACATAMCTCTCCCCATCTTTACAAACATTGAATCTATATGTTTTGACAATGACAGTTTACAATCTAAGGTAACACCAAAAAAAATGTAGTCTCCTCAACTTGTTAAACAACCACACCATTCATTACCAGATTCAGCTGAAGTCTATAACTTAGGGAATGATTTGTACCAAATAAAATGCTCTTAGTTTTAGAGATGCTCAGGACCAGCTTATTACTTGCCACCCATTCCA
>NC_036852.1:10799782-10827093 GCF_002910315.2 Salvelinus sp. IW2-2015
ATACATGCTTTTTTTAATGCCAGTGGCAGGTCATTGGTAAAAATGAAAAAGAGTAGAGGATCTAGAGAGCTGCCCTGCGGTACACCACACCTTTCATTTGACATTTGACATTGGAGATGCTTCCATTAAAGAAAACCCTTTGAGTTCAATTAGATAGATACGGTAGCTCTGAATCCACGATATGGCAGAAGTTGAAAAGCCATAACACATACGTTTTTTTCAACAACAGGCTATGGTCAATAATATCAAAGGGTGCACTGAAGTCTAACAGTACAATCCAACATTCATCTAATTATCAATTTCTTTCAACCAATCATCAGTMATTTATGTCAGTGCAGTACATGTTGAGTGCCCTTCTCTATAAGCATGCTGAAAGTCTGTTCTTAATTTGTTTACAGAGAAGTAGTATTTGGTAAAACACAATTATTTCCAACAGTTTGCTAACAGCTGGCAGCAAGCTTATAGGTCTGCTATTAAAACCAGTAAAGGCAGCTTTACCACTCATGGGTAGCGGACTTACTTTGGCTTCCCTCCAGGCCTGAGGACAAAGACTTTCCTCTAGGATTAAAGATATGACAAATAGGAGTGGCCATAGAGCCAGTTAGCTTTCCATCTAAGTTGCCAGKAGGTTTGTCATTATTGATGGATAACAAAAATAATCCACCCCTCCCACACTAACTTCACACAATTCAAACTTGCACTGCTTGTCTTTCATTATTWGTTTTTTTATGCTTGTCTTTCATTATTTGTTTTTTTATGCATGAATACGATGACTCACTGCTCGTTGTTGGCATTTCCTGCCTAAGTTTGCCCACTTTGCCAATGAAGTAATCTTTCAAATAATTGGCAAATTCAAATGGTTTGTGATGAATAAGCCGTCTGATTCGATGAAAGATGTTGAATTTGTCTTTCTGCCCATAGTTTCATTTAACGTACTCCAAAGTTTTTTTCCATCATTCTTTATATCGTTGATATTGGCTTCATAATACCGTTTATTCTTGTTTTTGTTGAGTTTAGTAAATATTTCTAAATTTGCATTAAGTCAGCCAACTCCTTTTGTCCATCTCTTTCAATGATACAGTTTAAAAATTTCTCATCGATCCATGAAGCCTTAACAGTTCTAAGTTAGTTTCTTAAACTTCTTATGGCTGCAGGGGCAGTATTGAGTAGCTTGGATGAAAGTGCCCAGAGTAAACTGCCTGATCCTCAGTCCCAGTTGCTAATATATGCATATTATTATTCGTATTGGATAGACAACACTCTGAATTTTCTAAAACTGTTTGAATGATGTCTGTGAGTATAACATAACTCATATGGCAGGCAAAAACCTGAGAAGAAATCCAAACAGGAAGTGGGAATCTGAGGTTGGTCGATTTTCAACTCATCGCCTATCGAATACACAGTGGGATAATGGATCAGTTTGCACTTCCTACGGCTTCCACTAGATGTCAACAGTCTGTAGAACCTTGTCTGATGCTTTACTGTGAAGTGGGCCGAAGGAGACAGGAATAAGTCAGGTCTACCATGACCTGACCATGCTCTGACCATGTGCGTTCACATGAGAGGGAGCTCTGTTCCGTCGCACATCTAAAGTCAATGGAGTTCTCCGGTTGGAACGTTATTGAAGATTTATGTTAAAAACATCCTAAAGATTGATTCAAAACATCGTTTGACATGTTTCTACTGACTGTTACGGAACTTTTTGACATTTCATCTGCTTTTAGTGAACGCGCTTCCTGACTTTGAATTGTTAGCAAACACGCTAACAAAAATAGCTATTTGGACATAAATGATGGAATTACCGAACAAAACGAACATTTCTTGTGGAAGTGGAGTCCTGGGAGTGCATTCCGACGAAGATCAGCAAAGTTAAGTGAAGATATATAATGCTATTTATGAGTTTTGTTGACTGCACAATTTGGCGGGTAACTGTATGGCTTCTTTTGTGGCTGAACGCTGTTCTCAGATTATTGAATATTGTGCTTTGCCGTAAAGCTTTTTGAAATCTGACACTGTAACGGCTGTCAATGTCGTTCTCCTCCTCAGACGAGGAGGAGCATGGATCGGACCAAGATGCGGAGTAGGAGGTATTCATGATTTAATGACAAACCAACAAACACTAACAAATTAACAAAACACAAACGTGACTAACCTGCAACAGTCCTGTGTGGCCCAAACGCTAACACAGGAAACAAACACCCACAAAACACCAGTGAAACCCTGGCTGCCTTAGTATGACTCTCAATCAGAGACAAACGATACACACCTGTCTCTAATTGAGAATCATACCAGGCCGAACACAAAACCCAACATAGAAATAGAAAACCTGACTGCCCACCCAACACTCACGCCTGACCAATAAAGACATACAAACAAGAGAAAACAGGTCAGGAACGTGACAGACACAGCGGTTGCATTAAGAACACGTGTATCTTTAATTCTATGTAAAACATGTATCTTTCATCAAAGTTTATGATGAGTATTTATGTTATTTGACGTGGCTCTCTGCAATTTCTCTGGATATTTTGGAGGCATTTCTAAACATGGCGCCAATGTAAACTTGAGTTTTTTTTATATAAATATGAACTTTGTCGAACAAAACATATATGTATTGTGTAACATGAAGTCCTATGAGTGTCATCTGATGAAGATCATCAAAGGTTAGTGATTCATTTTATCTCTATTTCTGCTTTTTGTGACTCCTGTCTTTGGCTGGAAAAATGGCTGTGTTTTTCTGTGATTTTGCGGTGACCTAACATAATCGTTTTGTGGTGCTTTCGCTGTAAAGCCTATTTGAAATCGGACACTTTGGTGGATTAACTTCTAATTGCACACCATCCCGGATCCGGGAGCACCCCATCAGTAAAAGCTGACTAGCATAGCCTAGCATAGCGTCACAAGTAATACTAGCATCTTAATATCATTAAATCACAAGTCCAAGACACCAGATGAAAGATACACATCTTGTGAATCCAGCCATCATTTCTGATTTTTAAAATGTTTTACAGGGAAGACACAATATGTAAATCTATAGCTACCACGATAGAAAAGACACAACTTTTTTTTTCCACCATTTTTTTCCTGCATAGGTAGCTATCACAATTTCGACCAAATAAAGATATATATAGCCACTAACCAAGAAACAACTTCATCAGATGACAGTCTGATAACATATTTATTGTATAGCATATGTTTTGTTCGAAAAATGTGCATATTTCAGGTATAAATCAGAGTTCTACATGCAGCTGCAATCTGAATAGTGTGCCGAAGCAGCCAGATAATTACAGAGACCAACGTCAAATACCGAAATACTCATCATAAAACATTTCTGAAAATACACAGCGTACAGCAAATGAAAGACCAACATCTTGTGAATCCAGCCATATTTAGATTTTTTAAGTGTTTTACACGAGGAAAACAGAATATAGCATTTATTAGCTTACACAATAGCCAGAAACACAAGCCGTTTACCAGCAGCAAAGGTTAGCGATCGTAACAAGCCAGCAAAAGATATATAATTTTGACTAACCTTCATAAACTTCTTCAGATGACAGTCCTGTAACATCATATTACACAATGCATATAGGGTTTGTTCGAAAATATGCATATTTAGCGGCACACAAACGTGGTTATACAATGTGATTAGTAGTCAAACTTCAAGCAATCTGTCCGGCGCCATCTTGGAGAGGCACCTAATCTAATCGATAACTAAATCGTAAACTTGACTAAAAAATACAGGTTGGACAGCAAATGAAAGACACATTAGTTCTTAATGCAACCGCTGTGTTAGATTTTTTAAATTAACGTTACTCGACATACAGCGTGCGTTACAGCGAGACCATGCCGAAATTAATGGCGACTAATAATTTACATGTTTCCACAGAAATACGAATTAACATCATAAATAGCTCTTACCTTTTGGAAGATCTTCCATCAGAATATTGGGCAAGTGGTCCTTTGTCAGAACAATCGTCTTTTGGTTGAAAGATGTCCTCTACTCCTGTAGAAATTAGCTGCTAACGCCGATGTACCGAGAGGTGCCCAACCCGCGATAACGCCTGAACAAAGAAACTCCAGAAAATCGCAATAAACTGATATAAACTGCTATAAGTCGGTTTAAATTAACTACCTTATGAAGTTTTTAAGACAAAAAACAATTAAATCAGAGCCGGAGATATTAGAACTGCTAAACCGAAAGCTTTTCAAAACGCCATGCTGGTGTCCCCCTGCGTCAGGCGCCGCGTCGAAAAGGTCGGTCCTTCCGTTCCAAGACGATTTATAGTGCCCCGGATGATGCAATCCACTCCATTCAAAGTTTCACCGCTTACTGACATATAGGGGAAGGCGGCTGCAGTGCATGTAGCCCATAGCTTACATTGGAATTTATAAACCGGCCCATAGAACAGAGACTCGATTTCAGAAATCTCACTTCCTGTCAGGAAGTGGGCTGCAGAATGAGTTTGTTTCACTCAGAGAAATAATTCAAACGGTTTTAGAAACTAGAGAGGTGTTTTCTATCCAATAGTAATAATAATAGCATATTGTACGAGCAAAGATTGAGTACGAGACAGTTTAATTTGGGAACGAAAAATCTACAAAGTTAAACAGCACCCCTATTGAGAAAAGGTGGACTGCACTGTTTCTTGAACTGCACTGTTTGTTAAGAGCTTGTTAGTAAGCATTTCAGGTAAGGTCTACTACACCTGTTGTATTCGGCACATGTGACAAATATAGTTTTGATATGATAGCGAAAGATAGGAATGCCAATAACCAAGAGGTTATGAGTTCAAATCCAGTGAGGACACATTGAATAATAATTTCTGTAAAAATAAACAAAAAATGTAGCCATGTATATAAATTTGAAGTTGAAAATGCTATGTTAAAAGCGCTTTGTTTATCATTACGACTCAATTTTGTGAAGTAACGTTTTTTTCCATAAGGGAGTAAAAAAGACTAACAAATAACAAACAGCTTGATTGAATAACTTTCCACAGCAAACACAGAATCATGGATTTTGATACCAAAACCACTCAACATGAAATATTACATTTACATTGTAGTAGGAGACTTGTAATAACCTCCCCAAAACAAATGCTACAGGTGTGCCCTTATCTAGGGCACCAAGATCTATGAGCAGAGGCAGGGTTCAAAAGCATTAAGCTCTTTAGACAGAATGTATCCACTGGAGAAGGTTGACTTTGAAAGAGATAGCCCAGCCATCCCCCCAGTGTTCATAGTCTTTCCTGTAGGATACTCCCTGGTCTGTATAGAGATAACCGCTGAGATTGACCCCTGCTTGTCCACCTGTTCAACCCCGTGGGAGAGACCACTGGCTGCCCACCTGAGAGTGTGTGTGTGTGTGTGTGTGTGTGTACTGTATGAGTGTGTGTGCGTGTGTGTATGTGTTCAGCCACTTCAGAGTTCCACACTCATATAAAAAAGTTCTTCTAAAAGGGTTCTTCGGCTTTCCCCATAGAAGAGCCCTTTTTGGTTCCAGGTAAAAACAATTTGGGGTTCCATGTAGGACCCTTTGTGGAAAGGGTTCGACATGGAACCCAAAGGGGTTCTACCTGGAACCTAACGTGTTCTACCTAGAACCAAAACAGGTTCTTCAAAGGGTACTCCTATGGTGTCAGCCGAAGAACCCTTTTATGTTCCAACTATTTTTCTAAGAGTGAAGGCTTTCAGGCTGGTCTCATAGACTAGACGTAACATAGTAAACTGAAATCCGGGACAATTAAATTAGGATGATATGTTACATTTGAAATAGATACATAAGACAGAAGGTTACTAAAAGGTAAAAAAAAAAAGGAGGGTGTAAAACGTGAATGTCTAGCAACCCAAAGGTTGCGTGTTCGAATCTCATCAAAGACAACTTTAGTTTATATCTAACTAGAATCTTTGCAACTACTTACTACTTTTGAGCTACTTTGGACATACTTAGCATGTTAGTTAACCCCTACACTAACCCTAATCTTAACCCTTTAACCTAAATTCCAACGCAAACCTTATCCCAACCTTAACTTTAACCCTTGATAAACTTGTAAACTCACTTTTGAGAAAATGTCCTTTGAATGTTTTGGTATCTAAATCAAATCAAATTGTATTTGTCACATGCACCGAATATAACAGGTGTAGACCTTAAAGTGAAATGCTTACTTTACAAGCCCTTAACCAACAATGCAGTTTTAAGAAACATTGACTCCCCGGTACAGAGTCAATGTGCGAGGGCACAGGTTAGTCGAGGTAATTGAGGTAAGATATACATGTGGGTAGAGTTATTAATGTGACTTATGCATAGATAATAACAGAGAGTAGGAGCAGTGTTAAAGGGGGGTGGGGGCAATGCAAGTAGTCTGGGTAGACATTTGATAGATGTCTAATGGATAGATATCTAATGACTTGGGGGTAGAAGCTGTTTAGAAGCCTCTTGGACCTAGAATTGACGTTCTTGTACCGCTTGCCATGCGGTAACAAAGAGAACAGTCTATGACTAGGGTTTGCTGGAGTCGTTGACAATTTTTAGGGCCTTCCTCTGACACCACCTGGTATAGAGGTCCTGGATGGCAGGAAGCTTGGCCCCAGTGATGTACTGGGCTGTACCCACTACTCTCTGTATTGCCTTGCGGTCGGAGGCCAAGCAGTTTCCATACCAGGCATTGATGCAACCAGTCAGGATGTTCTCGATGGTGCAGCTGTAGAACCATTTGAGGATCTGAGGACCCATGACAAATCTTTTCAGTCTCCCGACGGGGAATAGGTTTTGTCGTGCCCTCTTCACAACTGTCTTGGTGTGCTTGGACTATGTTAGTTTGTTGGTGAGAATGGGGGCGTGCTCAGTCCTGCTTTTCCTGTAGTCCACAATCATCTCCTTTGTGTTGATCACTTTGAGGGAGAGGTTGTTGTCCTGGCACCACACGGCCAGGTCTCTGACCTCCTCCCTATATGCTATCTCGTTGTTGTTGGTGATCAGGACTACCACTGTTGTGTCATCGGCAAACTTAATGGTGTTGGAGTCGTGGCTGGCCATGCAGTCATGAGTGAACAGGGAGTACAGTGGTGGACTGAGCACGCACCCCTGAGGTTAAGGATGTGTTGTTACCTACCCTTGAATATAAAGGAGAGCCGCACACTCTAGGAGCTCAGATGCTAAAATTTTAATTACCAACGTTTCGACAGCCAAGCTGTCTTCATAGGGTATAATCACAAACACTGCGGGATGACTCGTTTATATAGTGTCAAAAGACACACAGGTGTCTGTAATCATGGCAAGAGTGGCCTAATATCATTGGTTAATTCTCAAATCATTGTTAATTCTTACCACCTGGGGGCGGCCTGTCAGGAAGTTCAGGATCCAGTTGCAGAGGGAGGTGTTTAGTCCCAGGGTCCTTAGCTTAGTGATGAGCTTTGAGGGCACTATGGTGTTGAACGCTGAGCTGTAGCAATAAATAGTATTCTCACGTAGGTCTTACTTTTGCCCAGGTGTGAAAGGGCAGTGTGGAGTGCAAAGAGATTGCATCATCTGTGGATCTGGTGGGGCGGTATGCAAATTGGAGTGGGTCTTGGGTTTCTGGGATAATGGTGTTGATGTGAGCCATTCAAAGCACTTCATGGCTACAGACGTGAGTGCTACGGGTCGGTAGTCATTTAGAAAGGTTACCTTAGTGTTCTTGGGTACAGGGACTATGGTGGTCTGCTTGAAACATGTTGGTATTACAGACTCGGACAGGGAGTGGTTGAAAATGTAGTGAAGACACTTGCCAGTTGGTCAGCGCATGCTCGCAGGACACGTCTGGTAGGCTCGTGTCTCTGGGCAGCTCTCGGCTGTGCTTCCCTTTGTAGTCTGTAATAGTTTTCAGCCCTGCCACATCCGACGAGCGTTGGAGCCGGTGTAGTATGATTCGATCTTAGTCCTGCATTGACGCTTTGCCTGTTTGATGGTCCGTCGGAGGGCATAGCGGATTTCTTAGAAGCCTCCGGGTTAGAGTCCTGCTCTTGAAAGCGGCAGCTCTACCCTTTAACTCAGTGCGGATGTTGCCTGTAATCCATGGCTTCTGGTTGCGGTATGTACGTACAGTCACTGTGGGGATGACGTCATCAATGATTTGATGAAGCCAGTGACTGATGTGGTGTACTCCTCAATGCCATCGGAAGAATCCCGGAACATATTCCAGTATGTGCTAGCAAAACAGTTATGTAGCTTAGAATCTGCTTCATCTAACCACTTTTTTATTGACCGAGTCACTGGTGCTTCCTGCATTAATTTTTGCTTGTAAGCAGGAATCAGGAGGATAGAATTATGGTCAGATTTGCCAAATGGAGTGTGAGGGAGAGCTTTGTACACGTCGCTGTGTGTGGAGTAAAGGTGGTCTAGAGTTTTTTTCCCCTCTGGTTGCACATTTAACATGCTGATAGAAATTAGGTAAAACGGATTTAAGTTTCCCTGCATTAAAGTCCCTGGACACTAGGAGCGTTGCCTCTGGATGAGCGTTTTCCTGTTTGCTTATGGCCTTATACATCTCATTTATTGCGGTCTAGTGCCAGCATCGGTCTGTAGTGGTGCTGGCACTATACAGATGAAAACTCTCTAGGTAGATTGGTAGGATATATGTGCATTTAGCTCGTCTAATTTATTTTACAGCGATTGTACGTTGGCCAGTAAGGGCAGATTAGCCACTCTTGCCGGATCCTCACAAGTCATCCCGATCTCTTTCCGCGATATCCTTTCCGTCTCTTTCTCCTGCGAATGATAGGGATGATGGCCTGTTCGGGTGTCTGGAGTAAATCCCTCTCGTCCGACTCATTAAAGAGAAATTCTTCGTCCAGTTCAAGGTGAGTAATCGCTGTTCTGATTTCCAGAAGCTCTTTTCGGTCATAAGAGACGGTAGCTGCAATAGTATGTACAAAATAAGTTACAAAAAATGCGGTGCCGGAGAGGATGGCTGGTACACTTTAGGTACACTTTAGCTTAAGACATGTAGCTAGCTAGGTAAATAATGAACCTAGCTAGGTAAACAACCTATAAGATCACACACGTCACGTAACGTTAGCTAACAAGACAGCCAGCTAACRTTAGCTAATTAAACAATAAAGAACATAGTGCCAAATCATCTCGTTTCTACCCTGCATGAATATGCTGGGAGCTAACCATCCAGGTTCAATGTTAGCTAGCTAACAATAGGCCCTAACTAGCRAAGCAAACAGCTGTAGGATACCAATCATAACGTCAGCTAGGGAGCATGMCAGCTAACGTTAGCCAGCTAGCTAACAGTACGCTTTAACTTGAAATGAAACCACTTTCTTTCAAAATTAGAAACGTATAATATCTGAAAATGTAGCTAGCTAACGCTTACCTGTATACATCATCATGCGTGACGGACGCGTCTCCCTGTCATGGATGCCATGCCACAGTTGCCCTTAGTTTGAACATGTAATCYGGAGACAGGTGTTTTCTCCATCTCTTTAGCTATCATACTCTAATTCCACTGATTTCAAAACTTGATCSTCCAGAGAGTGGAGAGCAACACTTAGCTATGCAGCTCCGCTACACAATACATTTTTTTWAAAGCCGCGTTCGACAGGATTACCAACACAGACTGACCAGCTCAAATAGACAGAAGCCTTCTATATGGCAGACAAATCCGAACTCCTCTCTTGGCATGTCCAGCCCACTCATCAGCCAATCATGGCTAGTGGGAAGGTTGCTGACTTTTTCTGTGGCTTAACCAACAAGGCTCGTAATTTAACAATTGTATTCGTATTTACAGATGGCATACTAGTTTGCTATTAAGGCACATGAAAGTTCACATATGCGAGAAGGCATTTCTGGACAAAAACGCATTTTGATGAAAAAATATATATGTTCAAACGGCTCTCCTGTGAAGTCATACTCCTCGTATACTCCTCGTTTCCTGAATCAGGTCACATTTGTAACATATCATACGAATTGAAATTCATAACTTATCATACAAAATGGATGATGGACATCCATTTAATGCATACCATACCAAATAAATTGCATACCATATCAAACGTAACATATCATACTAATTAGTGTCTCAAATTTTTGGTTTACTATGTTACATCTACAACTGAGTCCAGGTTGCATACACACTCCAGTAAATACATTACAGTCTGCCTCAACATCTGGATAGAGAATACATGATAGATGGAGAAGAGGGAAGAGAAGACAGACAGACAGACAGGCAGGCAGACAGACAGGCAGGCAGGCAGACAGACAGACAGACAGACAGACAGACAGGCAGGCAGGCAGGCAGGCAGGCAGGCAGGCAGGCAGGAATGGGAACTGGATGTTCCCGATGTGGGGCGTATGTTCTGGGGCTATTTGGTTTATCCCGGTAGTTCAGAGTGTCCAAATCGTTTCTGTTAGCCAGCGGGAGGGAGCAAGAGTAGATCGCCAACTTAAGAAGGAAAGATGGCTAGGCAGATTGGCCTGGAATTTCAGTGTTCCAGACAGAGGAATGTGTGGCCTGGAACGCTGTTGTTCCCTCCCACATGTACCCCCATTATACAACCCCTTTGATTCCAGGGAGGACCCTTTTGGGTTCCATGTAGAACCTTTTCCACAGAGGGTTCTACAATGGAACCATGTAGGGTTTTACCTGGAACCCCAAAAAAATGATTCTATGGGGACAGCCAAAGAACCCTTTTGGAACCCGGAGTGTGTAACTTTGAACGGGCTGAACACACACACACACACACACACACACTCTCTATCCCCCGTCCCCCTCCACACGCAAACACACACACACACACACGCACACACACACACACACACTTTTAGATGGGCAGTCAGGGGACTCTCCTCGGGGGTCAACCAGGCGGACAAGCAGAGGTCAATCTCAGAGGATATCTCTAGGGCTTGCAGACCAKGGAGTTTCCCACAGGAGAGACTCTKAACTCAAYYWARSMMTSSSSAKKSYTWRRTTATCTCTTTCAATGTCAACATCCTCCAGTGGATACAATCTGTCTAGAGCTTAGTGGTTTTTACCTCTGAACCCTGCCCCTGCTCATGCTGTAGATCTTGGCACCCTAGATAAGGACACACCTATAGTCTCTGACTACAATTTAAATATAATATTGGTATGCAAATCCATGATTGTGTGTTTGCAGTGGAAGTTAWTCAATAGTTATTTGTTTAGTCACTTGAATATTCTCAACTAAATTCACTTCCTGTTGAACGTGGAACGAGGGAGAGCTCRGTTTGTTGTTTTGAAAAGTTTGTTGTTTTGAAAGTGTATTGGAAAGTTTCTTAGWAGCTAGCTAACTTTTTAGTTTGGATCCCGCGACGCATTTYGCATCAGTTGCTGGGACTGCTACTCTCTGTCCAGTGATCCTGCCGACCAAGGCCGGGTCTGAGGARYTATTTGGCATAGCAGATAGGYAGCTAGCTAGCATCTAGGCTATCAAGCTAGCGGGGTTTCATGAGGGCTTGAACGCAGCCCGCGATGCGATTAGCCATTGTGSCTGGRACCGCGGTTTGTGGCTGTCTAGATCCCTGCTGTTTGTTGTGTTCAATCTTACCTGTGACCTGYCCTGTCTGGAACTGCGAAGAGTAACAGCGTAACCTACATTGCTAGCTACCATGACAAAGACCAAAGCCGGCGGCAGTACCGTTGAGGACAGTGGTGTCTCTCTATCACAGGTGAAGGATCTTTTAACCGAACAAAAATAATTCTACAAGCAGTTATTACAACAACAGGAAAATAGCTTCAAGTGTCTTGTCCAAATACTGGTCGATTCAACTAATAAAAAAATGGACGGCCTGACCAGAGAGATCCAGGACCTTAAGAACAGTTGGCAGTTCTCCCAAGGTCAGCTCGATGAGGTGAAACAGGAGAACGGCAAGATGTCAGCAATCTGCAAGTCATTGAGAGAGGACATCAGTGCTGTGTGTGAATCCATGATAACAATGACGAATAAATTATCTCAAGGGACGACATGGTTGTGGACAGAAATGCAGAATCTCCATACGAGACGTGGACGGAGTCTGAGAACAAAGTGAGGGAAATGATCTCTGAGAAATTGAAGATGGACCACCAGAACATTTAGGTGGAGGGCRCCCACAGGACTGGAAAACCCACCACCGGCCCAGGTGACAGACCCAGGCCGATAGAGGAACGTATATCTTCCTCATCGAGGACTATCCTGAAGCTGTGCGCCAGAAGAGGAAGTAAATTATCCCAGCCATGAAAGCTGCCAGAGCGTGTGGGGCCATTGTTTATATCCGCTATGACAGGCTCATTGAAGCCTGGAAGGGATAAGAGAGCCAAGCCTATGGGTTTGTAGCTTCAACCCCGCAGCACACACACACACACCAATTGATTCATGGACTGCTGAATGTATATCTTTTTTTTTTGCTCTTTTCCATACTATGTCTATCTCTGACAAGCTACCCAGGAAAGGGTTGGAAATAGCCCATATTAATATGTAGTCTTAGAAAGAAGATTCATCAAATCAATAACCTGCTGATATCAGATAACATTCATAAATTAGCAATTTCTGAGACTCACTTAGATAATTCATTTGATGATACAGCAGTAGCAATACAAGGATATAACATTTATAGAAGAGACAGGAATGCTTACGAGGGAAGTGTTGCTGTATATATTCAGAGCCATATCCCTGTAATGCTTAGAGAAGATCTTATGTCAAGTGTTATTGAAGTGACGTGGTTGCAGTTTCACTTGGCACATCTAAAGCCTTTTCTTTTGGGGTGTTGCTAACAGTCAGTATCTAAATAATATGTGTGAAATGCTTGATAGTGTATGTGATGAAAACAGAGAGGTCTACTTTCTTGGGGACCTGATTATTGACCGGTTTTCATCAAGCTGTCCTCTCAAAAGGAAGCTTCTCACTGTAACCAGTAACTGTAATCAGGTTCAGGTTATTAATCAACCTACCAGGTTGTTTACAAACACTACAGGAACAAGATCATCCACATGTATCGATCACATTTTTTCTAATACTGTAGAACTTTGTTCTAAAGCTGTATCCGTACCCATTGGATGCAGTGATCACAATATAGTGGCTATATCCAGGAACGCCAAAGATCCAACAGCTGGGCCTAAAATAGTGTATAAGAGATCATTGATGTGACTCTTATGTGACTCTTATGTGAATGATGTTAAAAATATTTGTTGGTCTGATGTGATTAAGAAAATATTTACAAAATAAACTAAAGTAAAAAATAATAAAAAAGTAACACAATAAAATAACAATAATGATGCTATATACAGGGGTACCGGTACCGAGTCAATGTGCGAGGGTACCGGTTAGTCGAGGTAATTTGTACATTTAGGTACAGTAGGGGTGAATTTATTAGGGGTCAACATTTATTATCAATGTTGACTATACATTGATAATAAACACTATGCCTGTGTTAAAACCTCTTAAATGTAACCAAAACTTGAATCTACATAATCCACAAAAGTAAATTATTTATCATGAGAGGGCCATAAACTAGTAAAGCTACATACTCCAAGAAGGGATAAAATCTCACCTTTCTGGTGTAAATAGTTATACATTGCTGAGGTAGAGTCACTTTTGAGGACACAACCACAAGTACACCGTACAAATATGATAAATGACATAGTTCCTATTCAACAAACCTTGAAATTACTTATATTTTTTCTAAATATGGTATAATCAATTTATAAAAATGACAAACTATAAGATTTCACCTTCCTTGTAACTGTAAAATACATATTTGTAYAAAAATGTGCATATTTTCTAAAGGACTTTCTTGATCAAAACGTCTGCCCCCATTGCTGTGAACATCTCACAGAGCTCTAGCTTGGCTTCCTGAACTCGTTAGGAACTCGTTTTTCTTATCATATTGGTCTTGTCCGTCTATGACAAACAGTAGGTGGTTTCTGCTTAAAATCTATTCATTATTTGAGATAACTGGTTATAAATCCAACTGTAAATGTGCTACATTCTCTCCTTCTCCGTTATGATGTAAGGATTCCAGACATATGCGTTGTTAGTGGCTGTGATGTAGGGTTTAGCCAGGAATTAATAGACAGTCTGAAGAGCGAATGAAATGGTAGGAGGGACCTCCCAGTTTCAAGTGTTGTCAGATTTCTCAGGTTGCTTCACACATGCAGAAGAGGCATACTCCTGTGGCCATGAGAATCAGGGCGACCACTCAATGCAAGCCATTTCGCTCTATGTGTCCTATAATGACACAAGGCGAGACCCAGAYGCAGACAAAGGAGGCAGATGGTTCGAGTCTCTGATATTTATTGAACAATGAGGGRCAGGCAAAAGGCAGGTCGAGGACAGGCAAGAGTTCATATCCAGGTCAGAGTCCAAACGGTACAGGGSGGCAGGCAGGCTCAAGGTCAGGGGCAGGCAGAATGGTCAGGCAGGTGGGTTCAGTGTCAGGGCAGGCAAAAGGTCATAACCGGGAGGACTAGAAAAGAGAGACTAGGAAAAACAATAGCTTGGAAAACGCTGGTTGACTTGGCAAGACAAGACGAACTGGCAACAGACAAACAGAGAACACAGGTATGAATACACTTAGGGTAATAGGGAATATGGGTGACACCTGGAGGGTAGTGGAGACAATCACAAGGACAGGTGAAACAGATCAGGTTGTAACAGTGTCCACATATCAAGTTATAAGCTAAAAGGATGGTCGGAACCGATACCAGAGCCACACAGGTCCCGAAAACAGGGATCTTTACATCTAAGAGTTAAATATCTGATTTCCACGTATCCTACACCTTTCGACTTCCAAGTGAATCTCTTAAATCCTGAGACGTCCTCCTCGGGTTTCAGTAAAACATTTAATATTCATAATAGTGATTCAGGAGTAACATTGAAACAGAATAATATTCCTCACAACATTAGACGACTATTCAGAAAACACTCAAATTGCTGAAATAAGTAAATTAAATCAAATAATGAGAGAAAAGTCAGATTAATTGTTAACTAAAATAGCACTGCAGATGCCACATTTGCTAAGTACAGAGATGTATTATAGATAATGAATGTGTATTGGAATGTTACAGACTTAGTGGAGCAGCAGAAAGATCAATGGCACCTCAAATCCAGAGGTTGTGAGTTTCAACCACAGGTGGGGTCATACTTCAGCTGAACAGTAATGCTACTAACTTTAAAACCACCATTACTTTACTTATAATGGTTTGAGACTGTCTGGGACCATCACTCATCGTCCTGACGACTTGTAAAACAAATGTCTTGAGAAACTCTTACTAACGTGATGTGTTCCAAAACCACGTTTTCACATGTGAAATGTCACATGTGACGTGTTCAACATGTTTTCACATCTTATTTTCTACATGTGAAATCATGTGGTTTTTCGAGAAGGTAGATGCCAACAGCCCAAAAATGTTTTTTAAAGAATTGGTGAACACCACTCTTCCAATAAGCCACACCTGCAATATTCTGATAGACTGCCACTTCTAACATTATGCTGCCAATTAGCAAGTAATGTTGTATGTTGTCATCAGAAGAAGAAGAGTCAGGGAATGCTATTGTTAGTGGCAGAATGTTGCCTGTAGGTTACTGGCAAAGTATTGTGAATTTTACAATAATTTACTGACAAATGGTTTCAATTTAAGAAATTACAAATTCACAGCAACAAATTGCCATTAAATAACTGGAAAATGCACAATAACCTCTTCACAGTGCAGTTCATTAGCTACACATGCTCTTACACCATTTGCAGAACTGTTAACGTCAAAGGAGATTATCAACTTGCATAAACATCAAACACTTAAACGGCTATAACACTTCCACTGACGGTTGGTACAAATACACATATACCCCCAAATATGCTAATGAGCCTCATAATACTGTACCCTAACTAAACCCTTGTTTTTTGAGAGGTTGCAATTTCAAATACAAAAATCATTAATGTGTTCTCTGTCAGGGGTTGTCAACCTTTTCYTGCTCAGGGTMCACCTCCCAGGCAAACCAGTGACCCTGAATGTAYATTAACAAAATAAAATCTGTCTTGTCTTATCATCAGGTGAATGATAATGGCAAGGAGAAGTAATCAACGTTTTACAATGAATAGATTTGGTAGATAGTTTTATATTATTTTGACCTCCCCACATTATAATTGGAAGAGGCAATGTAAAGTCTAACATAGACTATTGGCTAGAAAGGTAAACTCCAAACACATTCTCGATTAGCTGGTTAAATAAAGGTTAGCCATGTGTTGGCAAGACCGTATGTCAAAGTCACGAAAGCTTACCAGCAGCCAGCGGCACTTGCCTCACTAGTAGACTATTCAGGGGTGCTTTTTCAAAGCCGATGTCAAGTACTCCAGTGAGTGTAATTGGCTCCAATTAGTATAATTTGCTCAATATTAGGAGTTGAGAAATCATTTAAAAAAAGAAGATATTCYCATATTTTCTACTATAGGTATGTCATTCAAAATGTGGCTTTGTTGTTGATGATAGCAATATTCATACAAACGTTGACATAAAAAATAAAACAATTGCAGACACCCTATACAGGAGCCTTGGTTGAATACCCCTGCTCTATGTTCYWCCAGCTCTCACAGTCTCATGACAGAATTAGATSTTCATCCATGTTTCTCAAATGTCAAATATCTAAGTTGTTCCAAACATCACATTTCAAAGTGTTTAAGATTATGTTTAGGCATTAACTCCATAGTTTTAAGTTTAGGGTTAAGTTCAGGTATTAACTCCAAATTCTTAAGGTTAGGCATTAACTCCAAATTATTTAGGTAAGGGTTAARGTTWGGTATAGGCTTAAAATAAAAATATCATAAACTACTTTTTATTGCTGGATTTGATCTTCAACCAGAGGCAGAAGCTTACACCCATCTGCCATCCCTGTCCACAATGCCTTATCAAAACCGAAACCTACTTGTAGGTAACAGCGTTCACTGTTGTCCCTAGTGGCYGGTTTACACGTCATCTCCCAACGTCCTCAGACATGGATGGACGTCSAATACTGACTTGTATCACGGGTGACCTGGCTGCTATGTCAAGTGTCCGTGAGCACTGCTAGTTTTATGTTGATGCAATGTTGGTGGTGATACTTGGACAATTACTTACTTGATTATGGCCAGCTTTTTAGCAAAGTGCAGGAATGCATTCTTGCCAATAAGTCTGTAGCCATACCTATTTTATGCTCACTGACCATGTGGTGTAATTTCAAGTTTCAATTTTTATTGTCACGTGCACAAGTAAAGTTAAATGCCTTTCTTGCAATCTCATTCCCAACAATTCACTAATCAATATCAGTAGTAGTATAAAATAAAGTAAAGTACAACAAAAACACACATGAAATAGAAATAAGAACACAAGAAAATACGTAAGTAAGCTACCTGTATATAAAGGGTCTGTTCCAAAGTCATTGCCAAAACCATATTTACAATATGCAGGGATACTGGAGTGTTGAGTGAAGATATGCATAGGGGATAGGTGACTAGGCATCAGGATATATGATAAACAGAGTAACAGCAGTGTAAATKATGATTATATGTGAAATAAAATAAAATACAAGTATTGGTTGAATACACATACGGGTGTAGTGAAATGCTTATGCTCCTAGCTCAAACAGTGCAGTAATGCCTAACAATATAAAAMATKTACACGAAAATMCCAAAAATKKAAAGAAAGGAATTAAGAAATATATAAATATTACAACTAGGAATGTCAGAGTCCTCAATATAAATACATTATATACAAAAGTATGTGGACACCGCTTCAAATTAGTGGATTCGACAATTTCAGCCACACCTGTTGTTGACAGATGTATAAAATCGAGCACACAGCCGCAGTCTCCATAGACTAACATTGGCAGTAGAATGGCTTTACTGAAGTGCTCAGTGACTTCCAATGGATGCCATCTTTCCAACAAGTCAGTTCATAATATTTCTGTCCTGCTAGAGCTGCCCCGGTCAAATGTAAGTGCTGTTATTGTGAAGTGGAAACGTCTAGGAGCAACAACGGCTCAGCCGCAAAGTGGTAGGCCACACAAGCTCAGAGATTGGGACCGCCGAGTGCTGACCACACAAGATAACGGAACAGGACCGCTGAGTGCTGAAGCGCGTAAAAATCGTCTGTCCTCGGTTGCAAAGATCCAAACGATCTCTGTAAGCAACGTTAGCACAATAACTGCCTAAGCCTAAGATCACAATGCGCAATGCCAAGCGTCGGCTGGAGTGGTGTAAAGCTCACCGCCATTGGACTCTGGAGCAGTGGAAATGCGTTCTCTGGAGTGATGAATCATGCTTTACCATCTGGCAGTCAGACGGACGAATCTGGGTTTGGCTGATGCAAAGGAGAACGCTACCTGCCTGAATGCATAGTGCCAACTGTAAAGTTTGGTGAAGGAGGAATAATGGTTTTCATTGTTTTTCATGGTTTGGGCTAGGCTCCAGTGAAGGGAAATCTTAAAGCTACAGCATACAATGACATTCCTGACAGTTCTGTGCTTCCAACTTTGTTGCAACAGTTGGGGGAAGGCCCTTTCCTGTTTCATCATGACAATGTCCCTGTGGACACAGCGAGGTCCATACAGAAATCGTTTGTCGAGATCGGTGTGGAAGAACTTGACAGGGCTGCACAGAGCCCCAACCTCAACCCCATCGAACACCTGTGGGATGAATTGGAACGCTGACTACGAGCCAGGCCTAATCGCCCAACATCAGTGCCCGACCTCACTAATGCTCGTGGCTGAAAGGAAGCAAGTCCCTGAMGCAATGTTCCAACATCTAGTGCAAAGCCTTCCCAGAAGAGTGAAAGTTGTTGTAGCAGCAAATGGGGGATCAACTCCATCAACTCCAAAGATTTTGGAATGAGATGAGCAGGTGTCCACATACTTTTGGTCATGTAGTGTATATACAGTGCATTCGGAAAGTATTCAGACCCCTTGACTTTCTACACATTTCTTTACGTTACAACCTTATTTTAATTCCCCTAATCAATCTACACACAATGACAAAACAAAAACAGTTTTTTAGAAATGTTTARTATTCAGACCCCTTACTCACTACTTTGTTGAAGCACCTTTKGCAGCGATTACAGAGTGCTCAGGACCTCAGACTGRGCGAAGTTTCACCTTCCAACAAGACAACGATCCTGAGCACAMAGCCAAGACAATGCAGGAGTAGCTTCGGGACAAGTCTCTGAATGTCCTTGAGTGGCCCAGCCAGAGTCCGATCGAACATCTCTGGAGAGACCTGAAAATAGCTTTGCAGCGACGCTCCCCATCTAACCTGACAGAGCTTGAGAGGATTTGCAGAGAAGAAATGGGAGAAACTCCCCAAATACAGGTGTGCCAAGCTTGTAGCGTCATACCCAAGAAGACTCGAGGCTGTAATCGCTGCCAAAGGTTCCAAGGCATGTGTCGAAATCGCTAAGCAGTTTATATTGGATTGGTATTATATATACTGCCCATGAGGTGTAGTTTATCTCTAGCTTAAACTGACAGATTTTGTTGGGGATTTTTTATTATGTTACTTACAGTAGATTGACGTCAATCGACTCTAGGGGGTTAATAGCCTGTTGAAATGTTGGACGTCAATTGATAGTGACAGAGTCACACATTGCTTCCCAAGCAAAGTCCATGTTTTGTCTCCTTGGCTATCGAAGGTTGTAGCGCAGGCTCTGAATGTCATAGAGAGAAACCAAATCTTTCTCATATACATTGGAGTCACGTCTTTCCCCAGTATTTTACAGCTTGTTTCTAGCAAAATGCATTGCAGATTAAAGTGTCGTTATAGATCGCGTATGTAATCAGGTCCATCATTTTTTGTTTAAAATCTTAAGCTAACAAGGGCTAAGCCTATGCTTAGCTTGCTAAGCAGTAGCAAGTTTACCTCCGGTCATCCTTCTCATCTCCGCACTCTCCCTCTCAAACTGAACAGGACATCAGTAGGCTTAGTCGCTCGCACAGATATCATTTTTTCATTTTTTTTTTAAACTCGGAAGAAGCCTTTGACATTTTTCTTAGAAATACAACCTTGCCATGCGCTTCTCCGAGCATGATCTTCATATAGCCTTGGTCTATAGCCTATAGTATAGGATATGGATCATTTGATTGAGACCACACTAGGCACACTTGATATTGCACGCMCAGCACACCAGGCACACATGATATTGCTCGCCCAGCAGAGAATCAGGGATGAGGCACAGCATCGGGCACAAATCTAATTATAATAAGCAACTTATTCACAAACACTGATCAATATGACATTTTATCGATTACACATTAGATGACCCTCCCCTGGATAAAACTACAAAAATACTAAACCCTCCCCCTGACAYTCCCCCATTTTCCTTCGGGTAACAATTATGTACATTTTGACTGCTCCCTTACTAACACAGGAAGTGGTTGTTAAAAATGCTGCCATGTCAGAACAATGGTAGAGTATGGTAGAGCAAGAATCTAGTGACACTCTCTCTCTGACCGCTTAGCTGGTGGAGGTGTGGATGATCGTCTTTCACAGGAGTCGATGCTAATACTAAACCAAAGTTATCTACTTTGGTAGACTTGGCTGCCTGGAAAGCTATGCAGAGCAGATTTTGAAATTACTACGATATTTTGAACATAATTATTCTGCCATCACAGGGTGATAGTGCAGAAACAGTTTTTTTTAGCAGCAACCCACCTTGTATTCGGCTTACCAAATGTTGTTCTTCCTCTCTGAGTCTTGGGGTCAGTCTGTGAGYCCATATCTTGCGTTGCCTTTGGTCTGGGTTCCCATTGACAACCCGTGTCTCTTGTAGTGGGCAGTTTGGGAGACTTCCCACACTGCCCACTACATTACATTGATCATCAATACATTTGTATAATGTATTCATCACAGGCTAAATGCTCACTAACTAGGCCAAATATCTGGAAGATAGCCAACTCAACAACATTATATSCGTCAGTTTCCTTCCAATACTGTTTTCCCTCTAACATTATATTTGTCGTTTCCCTCCAATTTGTCTCCCTCCAACGTCATAACGTTGCCTGTTTCTCTCCAACGTGTTTCCTTCCAAAACAGATCTAAGTGTAATCTATTTTGGCGAGCTATAATCTTACCCTTACCCATGATCTCTTACCTAATCAACCATTATATACTATATCATTAACGATTAGCTACATCATGCAGCATCCACCATACATATAGCTTAACATTTATACACGATTTCCCACTTAATCCAAAAAATACCATATATATCTCTATCATCAAACAGCTAATGGTGTTAGCTAGCCCTAGAGAAGATGCTTAATAATTGGATTGCGATCTGTTATGCACCAAAACAGATGCATACTAATCTGATTGTAAAACGTCTTCTCTTGAGTCAAATATTTGGCTAACAGCTAGCTAGCTAGTTAGGTTAGCCAGCTATAATAGCTGCTAATGTTAGGTCAGTGAAAGCAAGGTTAAGGAGGTTTATGTCGGCGCTAATGTTACCTCAACATTGACAAATAAATTAGCTAATGTTAGATAGCTAGATAATCTCCACTATTCTATGTCAGCTAGTTACTTACCAGCACATGGTAATCCACGCTTGCTGCTGGCACTGTCAGTTGCAACTCAAGTGTTGGAACTGCATCGGGCTTCAGTAAAATAAACTTGGCATATCCCATTTCTTTGGGGATATGGTTCTCGAAGCACTCATCTGCAAAATGTGCTTTGCAAATAGCACTCTTTGTGGTTAACTTGGGTGCACCCTGAGYTTGGGAAACAAATGCAATCCACTTCTCCCTTAAATCTTCCTTTTTGGCAAAGTTAAACAACTGCTGTAAATTGCTTTCACAACCAAAGACATGGTAACGAGCCATTCTTGCTTACCGGTATCTAGCTAGCTATCTGACCTGTTGCTTGCTGAATCCGAAGATATGGCAGGGACTGACAGGTAATGCGCTGTACAGATTCAAATTAGGGTGGGGAATGAAGTACATACAAAGCATATCATTGGACAKTAAACTAGTAGGTGAGCTGATGTCACCTCACCTGAAGCAAAGCAAAACCGAGTGATTCAGACTCWAGACACGTGATTGGATTTTCAGATACTGCTCAACAGACAGAACAATAATGTAGCTTTTTCAGACTTTAGTGATAGTAATTACACCTGCCTTAGTTCAAATGTTAATTCAATTCAATATAAATGCAGTTTTCACTGTGCATTCCCTTAAAGGCAAAAACCCCAATTTTTTGTGTTCAAATCTCATTGGGGACAATTTAGGATTTGAACTAATTAGCACTTTGTAACTATTACTACTTTTTAGCTAACTTGCAACTACTTAACATGTTAGCTAACCCTCCCCACCACCCTTTAACCTAACCTAACCTTAATCTAACCTTAACACTAAACATTTGTAGTATATTAGCCACCAGCTAACGTTAGTGTTAGCACGTAGCTAACGTTAGATTTTGCAACATATCATATATGCAAATTCATAACATATGTATGAATTGCGAATTCGTAACATATCATAACGAATTGTAATTCGCTACCATGCAATATCATGCAAATTGTAATTCCTAAATTATCATACGAAATGGATGATGGCTATTCACAAATTAATACTTACCTAACTAATATACACTAACTAATATCTACTAATGATAATATAATGATGAGAGTCCAGGTTTTCGTTTACTATGTTACATCTACCCTGAGTTCAGGCTGAGGCTTCAATTGCTATGTGGCCATTATGCTGTTGTTCAGCTAACCCTCATAGACAGACAACCACGAGCTGCTCATCTGATTCGTGACAGTTTGTGGTTCCTGGGCTCACCATTGTAGTCTATTTTTATCTCTCCAATTAGACATCTGGAGCTTCAGAGCCCATGGTGTGGTGTTGTTTGTTGTCTGTGTGTGCGTATGCACACGTGTTGCTTATTTAGAGCAGAGACAGCAGTTTACTTTGGGGTCGAGAGGGGAAGCGAGGGGAATTTTATTGGTGTGTTGTGTGTGTGTTCGTCGATGATCGTGCTCGCTTCGCTCTGCTGACGAGCTGTGATCCAGTATATATAGTGTGGTTGTGTGTGTGTGTGTGTGTGTGTGTGTGTGTGTGTGTGTGTGTGTGTGTGTGTGTGTCTGACATTAAACTGCCTTTTTAGTGTCAGCAGTCTACAAGATGAGTCATGCTGGTCGGTGGCGTCGCCATAGAGAAGAGGGGATGATAAAATGCACAAAAGAAGGGATGAAGTTAGAGGTCTACTGATTGCGCCCTGGCTTACCCTGTATTCTACCTCCCTCTCTGTGTGTGTGTGTATGCACACATGAAGAAAATGCTATATATAGCATGCTACGCTGACCTACAAAGGCAAAATTCAGAATTTGATCTGTTGCAATGGCCAGGAATATTATCTGGTTAATGTGGTATTTGATTTCCTGACACAAGGACAACCCAGTCGATCAGAATATATCGTGTCAGAATTTGCTGTGTGTTAAGACAGAAAAAGACTTTGAAGTCAGATTTTGCAGTAAAATAAATATGTAGTTACTGCGTTTTGCCATTTTAGTGCAGCATGGTTAAGTACAATAGTATTCAATGTAGTGTTTTTGCAGACTTTACTGTAGTATTCACTGTAGTATTTACTGTAGTGTTGCGGACATGACTGTAGTATACTGTAGTTGTCACGTTCTGACCATAGTTCTTGTATTTTGTGCTTGTTTTAGTGTTGGTCAGGACGTGAGCTGGGTGGGGATTCTATGTTGTGTGTCTAGTTTGTCTGTTTCTGTGTTTGGCCTAATATGGTTCTCAATCAGAGGCAGCTGTCAATCGTTGTCCCTGATTGAGAATCATATATAGGTGGCTTGTTTTGTGTTGGGGATTTGTGGGTGGTTGTTTCCTGTCTTTGTGTTTTGTCTGCACCAGAAAGGACTGTATCGGTTTGCCACATTTGTTATTTTGTTTTGTAAGTGTTCACGTTTATTTGTCTAAATTAAACATGTTGAGCACTGGCTATGCTGCGTGTTGGTCCGATCCCTGCTACACTCTCTCTTCTCGTGAAGAGAGGGAAGGCTGCCGTTAAAATCACTTTAGTATATACTATATACTATTACTGTAGTGTTTTTGTGGACTCTAGTACTGTCACGTTCCTGACCTTATTTCCTTTGTTTAGTCTTTGTTTAGTTGGTCAGGACGTGAGCTGGGTGGGTGTAGTCCATGTTATGTGTTTCTATGTTTAGGTTGTCATTTGGCCTGATATGGTTCTCAATCAGAGGCAGGTGTTTTACGTTGTCTCTGATTGGGAACCATATTAAGGTAGCCTGTTTTAATTTTTTGTTTGTGGGTGATTGTTCCTGTTCATGTGTTTTATGTTCTCTAGTTCAGGACTGTAGCTTCGTTGGTTTTCGGTTGTTTATTGTTTTGTTCGTATTGAAGAAGTATTCTAATAAATATGGATACATACCACGCTGCGCTTTGGTCCTCCTCTCTTTCTACCGACGAAAGCCGTTTCAAGTATACTGTAGTATTTACTATAGTATTCAACATTATGCTACAAATTCTATAGTAAGTACTACACATGATCGAGGTATACTACAGTGTGTAGTATAGTATACTACAGTTTACTACAGAATTCTATAGTAAGTGCTGTAGTATTCTAGAGTAAACGGTAGTATTCTTTCATTTGGGTGTGCGTGCACACGGTTTTCAGTTTGACACCAACAACTATAACCATGAACACAAACATGTGACCTAGGTGCACGCATTTCATTTGACTGACTTATAACAGTGGCCATTAGGTCAATGTTGTGGGAGCGTTGTGTGTGTGTTTTGTGCCAGTGGAGCGGGCAGTGGTGAGTGCAGCTGCATGCCGCCTTGTCTTTTTCCTGGAACAAACGATGAGCTCACCCAGCGTTCATTCCATCATCTCGCACRCTGCACTTYTGCAAACTTTGTGCCAGTCATCAGAGTTCAAGGAATTCTGCTGAATTGGTTCTTCTGTTTATAACCATTCATCTTAATTTAAAGCTCATGTTTAAATGTATTTTATTTACCAAAGTGCAGAATTAATGTTTTGTTAGTGGCAGATTGGTAGAGGCAGTTCGGTAGCTTATCTACACTGAACAAAAATATAAATGCAACACAACAATTTCAAAGATTTTACTGAGTTACAGTTCATATCAGGAAATCAGTCAATTCATTAGGCCCTAATCTATAGATGTCCGGCTTCATTTCTAGCGAGGCTGTTTTCTGGTTTTGTCACTAGATGTCCCATTGCACCTTTTTTGAACCTTTTGTTTTTCCTTGCTCTTTTATTGTTTGCACCTGTAGGTCGTTCCCTTGTTTGTATTTAAACCCTGTGTGTTCCTCAGTTCTTTGCTCAGTGTTTGTAAGTTACACCCAGCCCCAGCCCAAGCCTTGTTCTGTAAATATATTTCTCTTATGGATTTTCCAGAGGTTTCTCTGGTTTAGTTCTTGTGTGTATTTTTGAGTAGTCTTTGGAGGTTTGTTTTTCTCTGCTGTTTTTACCACTTTGTGGAGTTCTTTTGCATTTTTGAGGATTTCCATTTTGTGCCTCTTGCTTTATGTTTGGACATTGTGGATTTAGATTCTTTGCCTGAAGTTTTTGTTCTTTTATTAAACCACCATCTTCTAGAACTACTGTGTCTGCCTCATCTTCTGGGTTCTGCTGATTATTAGTGACTGTTTTCTCGCACCGGTCCTGACAGAAACACTGAGCCCTTAATTATGAACCCAGAGGCAGCCAGTACCAGGACTTTTTTCCCATGCTCTCCACCACGAGGGGACTGTCCAACGTCACGAAGCTGCTCTGGTTCAGCAAGAGGCCTTACTGGCTGGACATTCTCAAATTCTGTCGGAGATGATGACTTCCATAAAACAGATTTCTGATCAACTTTCTCCTGCAACCGCTTCTGCTCCAGTTCATCAGATTCAAGTGCCCGTGGCAGTTAACCCCCTGGCTGAACCTCGTCTGCCGCCTCCAACGGTTCTCAGGTGATCCAAGTGTTTGTAAGGGGTTTTTCACCCAATGTTTCTCTCTCCTTTGAGCTGCAACCCTCGTCGTTTCCCACCGACCGGTCCAAGATAGCATATATCATCACCCTGCTGTCGGAAAAAGCCCTAGCCTGGGCTACTGCTGTGTGGGATGCCCAAAGTCCCTGCTGTGCCAGCTACTCTACCTTTGCTGAAGAATTCAAGCGAGTGTTTCAAGATCCCACCAGCGGTCCTGACTCAGCCAAACAGCTCCTGACTCTCAGCCAAGGTCGGCGCAGCGTGACGGACTATGCCATCCAGTTCCGCACGGTGGCAGCAGCGAGTGGCTGGAACGACGAGGCGCTCACAGTGTGCTTTTTGAAGGGTCTTTCCGACACCATCCAAGATGAACTGGCCACTCGGAACCACCGGCAACCTCGAGTCCCTGATCAAGTTGGCTTCACCGCTAGCCAGCGTCTGAGAGAGAGAGAGCTCAACCGTAGATCTCTCACCCTAGCTCCTATCGGTCCCAGCTCCGAGTCTCCACCTTTATCCTCGCTGACTCACCGGAACCCATGCAGGCTGGACGCATCTCCCAGGCTGAAGGAGACCGCCGGATAGCAGCGATGCTGTCTATATTGCGGCAAACCGGCCATTTCCTCTCCACATGTCCCGGCTCCAGGGAAAACGCACTCTCCCGTGCAGGCCTGGGAGGACTGTAACGGGAAACATAACCTCCTCCCATCCATCGAACTCCCGCCTGCTCATTCCAGTTACCCTTTCCTGGGACAACCACGAGCTTCCCCTTCAAGCCTTGGTAGACTCTGGAGCCGCAGGTAACTTCATGGATGGTGTCTGGGCGAAGGAGAATGGCGTTCCCTCTGAACCTCTAAGTGACCCCATAAGGGTTACTACGTTGGATGGAAGCCCTTTGGGATCTGGACTTGTCACTCGTGCCACTACCCTTGCGACTTTCAGTTTCCAACACCAGGAAGTGATGAACTTTCATCTGATCTCCTGTTCCGAGTTCCCTCTCGTCCTTGGTTATCCCTGGCTTTCACAGCCATAACCCTCACATCGACTGGTCTGTGGGCACTATCAAGCAGTGGGGTCCTACGTGCCAAGCCACTTGTATCTTCCCGAGTTCCAGAGTTCCCTTCCGAGTCTCTAGAATCCATCGACCTGTCCCGAGTTCCGAGTGTTACCTGATCTCAAACTGGTATTTAGCAAACAGAGGGCCACCAAACTACCACCCCATAGACCTTACGATTGCACCATCGACCTGTTTCCGGGGACCTGCCCTCCCAGGGGTCGGATCTTTTCCCTTTCTCCTCCCGAACGAGCTGCTATGGATACCTACATCAAGGACTGCTCGTGGCAGAGGGCCT
>NC_036852.1:10827118-10844578 GCF_002910315.2 Salvelinus sp. IW2-2015
TTCAAGTGCCGTGGCAGTTAACCCCCTGGCTGAACCTCGTCTGCCGCCTCCCCAACGGTTCTCAGGTGATCAAGTGTTTGTAAGGGGTTTTTCACCCAATGTTCTCTCTCCTTTGAGCTGCAACCTCTGTCGTTTCCCACCGACCGGTCCAAGATAGCATTATATCATCACCCTGCTGTCGGAAAAAGCCCTAGCCTGGGCTACTGCTGTGTGGGATGCCCAAGTCCCTGCTGTGCCAGCTACTCTACCTTTGCTGAAGAATTCAAGCGAGTGTTTCAAGATCCCCCCAGCGGTCCTGACTCAGCCAAACAGCTCCTGACTCTCAGCCAAGGTCGGCGCAGCGTGACGGACTATGCCATCCAGTTCCGCACGGTGGCAGCAGCGAGTGGCTGGACGACGAGGCCGCTCACAGTGTGCTTTTTGAAGGTCTTTCCGACACCATCCAAGATGAACTGGCCACTCGGAACCACCGACAACCTCGAGTCCCTGATCAAGTTGGCTTCACGCATAGACCAGCGTCTGAGAGAGAGAGAGCTCAACCGTAGATCTCTCACCCTAGCTCCTATCGGTCCCAGCTCCGAGTCTCCACCTTTATCCTCGCTGACTCCACCGGAACCCATGCAGGCTGGACGCATCTCCCAGGCTGAGAGAGACCGCCGGATAGCAGCGATGCTGTCTATATTGCGGCAAACCGGCCATTTCCTCTCCACATGTCCCGGGCTCCAGGGAAAACGCACTCTCCCGTGCAGGCCTGGGAGGACTGTAACGGGAAACATAACCTCCTCCCATCCATCGAACTCCCGCCTGCTCATTCCAGTTACCCTTTCCTGGGACAACCACGAGCTTCCCCTTCAAGCCTTGGTAGACTCTGGAGCCGCAGGTAATTTCATGGATGGTGTCTGGGCGAAGGAGAATGGCGTTCCCTCTGAACCTCTAAGTGACCCCATAAGGGTTACTACGTTGGATGGAAGCCTTTTGGGATCTGGACTTGTCACTCGTGCCACTACCCCTTGGACTTTCAGTTTCCCAACACCAGGAAGTGATGAACTTTCATCTGATCTCCTGTTCCGAGTTCCCTCTCGTCCTTGGTTATCCCTGGCTTCACAGCCATAACCCTCACATCGACTGGTCTGTGGGCACTATCAAGCAGTGGGGTCCTACGTGCCAAGCCACTTGTATCTTCCCGAGTTCCCAGAGTTTCCCTTCGAGTCTCTAGAATCCATCGACCTGTCCCGAGTTCCCGAGTGTTACCATGATCTCAAACTGGTATTTAGCAAACAGAGGGCCACCAAACTACCACCCCATAGACCTTACGATTGCACCATCGACCTGTTTCCGGGGACCTGCCCTCCCAGGGGTCGGATCTTTTCCCTTTCTCTCCCGAACGAGCTGCTATGGATACCTACATCAAGGACGCTCTGGCAGCAGGCCTCATGCGTCCCATCTACCTCGCCGGCGGGAGCAGGGTTTTTCTTTGTGGCCAGAAAGACGGTGGATTACGACCTTGCATTGACTACCGGGGACTCAATGCCATAACCGTCCGTAACCGCTACCCGCTAACCCCTTATGGCCACAGCCTTTGAGCTGCTCCAGGAAGCGTTGTCTTCACTAAGCTTGACCTGCGGAACGCATACCATCTTGTGCGGATCAAACCGGGGACGAGTGGAAGACCGCTTTCAACACGCCTACTGGTCACTACGATACTCGGTGATGCCCTTCGGCCTGAAACACGCCCCGGCTGTGTTCCAAGCGCTCATAAACGATGTGCTTAGGGATATGCTTAACATCTTCGTGTTTGTTTACTTGGATGACATCCTCATCTTTTCGAGCTCCCTTCAAGAACACACTAAGCATGTCAGACAAGTGCTCAAACGCTCCTAGACAGCCATTTGTACGTTAAGCCGGAAAAGTGTGAATTCCATTCCTCTCGAGTACAATTCCTGGGATTTTATGTGGAACCCGGTCGAGTCCAGATGGACCCCAAGAAGGTAGGGGCGGTAGGGATTGGCCCACCAAGTCCGTTAAGGAAGTTCAGCGTTTCCTGGCTTCACCAACTTTTACCGCAAGTTCATCAAGAACTTCAGCTCGGTGGCAGCCCCTCTCTCAGCTGTAACCAAGGGTGGCAACACCAAGGTTTCTGTGGGGAAGAGAAGCTGAGACGGCCTTCCAAGGACTCAAGCAGCGCATCCTCTCTGCTCCCATCCTGACACTACGACGGCCGGATGAACCTTTTGTGGTGGAGGTAGACGCATCAGAGGTTGGTGTGGAGCTGTCCTGTCTCAGAGGGGTGAAGACAAGAGGCTTCATCCTTGCGCCTTCTCTCTCACCGGCTTACCCGGCCGAGAGGAATTACGATGTGGGGGATCGTGAACTCCTAGCGGTTAAGATGGCATTGAAGGAATGGAGACACTGGCTCGAGGGGCTTCCTCACCATTTCAAGTGCTTACGGACCACAAAAATCTGGAGTATATCCAGCAGGCGAAGCGGTTGAACTCCAGACAAGCTCGATGGTCTCTTTTCTTCAGCCGATTCCAGTTTATCCTCACCTATAGACCCGGGTTGAAGAATCTCAAACCGGACGCCTTGTCACGTATCTACCTCTGCCATTCGAGAAGATACTGACATGACTGTCCTTCCTGCCGCTAAGATCGTGGCTCCGATCTCGTGGCAAGTGGAGGATACCGGAAACAAGCTCAAGCCTCGAACCGGGTTCCTGGAGGAGGTCCTGCCAATCGGTTGTTTGTTCCCAAGGCAGCAAGGTCCAAGTCCTTCTGTGGGGGCACTCCTCTCGCCTCACCTGTCACCCGGGCGTAGGTCGCACCTTGGAGTTCATCCAGCGTAAGTTCTGGTGGCCCACCATAAAAGAAGACGTTGCCTTTCGTCAAGGCCTGTTCGTGTGCTGCCAGGGCAAATCTTCTCACCTCGCGCCTCAAGGACTCCTTCACCCTTTATCTATTCCCCACCGACCCTGGTCCCATATCTCGTTGGACTTTATTACTGGCCTTCCTCCGTCCCATGGTAATACTACGATCCTAGTCATCATCGACAGGTTTTCTAAGGCGGCCAGGTTTGTTCCCTTGACCAAATTACCTTCTGCAAGGAAACGGCTGAGTTGGTGATTAACCATGTGTTCCGAGTCTTTGGCATTCCGCAAGATGTGGTTTCCGACAGAGGTCCCCAGTTCGCCTCAAGGTTTTGGAAGGCCTTCTGCCAACTCATAGGGGCCACAGCCAGTCTTTCTTCAGGGTACCATCCGGAGTCCAACGGCCAAACTGAGAGGATGAATCAAGAGCTGGAAACACCCTCAGATGTATGGTCTCCAACAACCCATCCCCATGGTCATCCTTCATTTGTTTGGGCCGAGTACGCGCACAACACCTTGTGCTCCTCCTCCACTGGTATGTCTCCGCACGAGTGTCAGTTTGGCTATGCTCCGCTATTGTTCCCGGACCAGGAGGCAGAAGTCAGAGTGCCTTCAGCCTTGAGGTTCATCAGACGCTGTCGGCTTACGTGGAAGAAGGCCCGTCTTAATCTTCTGCGTGCCTCACAGCAGTACAGCGACAAGCCAACAGACGTCGCCGTCCCGGTCCTACCTGTACACCGGCCAGAGAGTATGGCTTCTCAACAAAGGACTTACCGCTACGGGTGGAGTCTCGCAAGCTGTCCCAGAGATTCATCGGTCCCTTTAAGATTGCCAGGAGAGTCAATCCCGTTACTTTTCGCCTGCACTTACCCAGATCCCTTAAGATCAATCCAACATTTCACATTTCTTTATTAAAACCTGTTGTTTTTTCTCCCTTATCCCGGCAGGCAGACCTCCCCCTCCGCCCCGTGTCATCGGAGGCCAGTCGGCTTATACCGTCCACCGGATACTGGATTCCCGCCGGGTGCAGCGGTCCTGGCAGTATCTGGTGGACTGGGAAGGCTACGGTACCGAGGAGCGCTCCTGGGTTCCTGCCAAGGACATACTGGACCCTGACCTCATTCGTCAGTTCAGGGCCCTCACCCCTGAGAAGGCTGGTAGGAACGTCAGGAGCCGTTCCTAGGAGGGGGATTCTGTCAGGTTTTGGCCAGGACTGTTTCTGGTTTTGTCACTAGATGTCCCATTCGACACTTTTTTGAACCTTTTGTTTTTCCTTGCTCTTTTATTGTTTGCACCTGTAGGTCGTTCCCTTGTTTGTATTTAAACCTGTGTGTTCCTCAGTTCTTTGCTCAGTGTTTGTAAGTTAGCACCCAGCCCCAGCCCAAGCCTTGTTCTGTAAATATATTTCTCTTATTGGATTTTCCAGAGGTTCTCTGGTTTAGTTCTTGTGTGTATTTTTGAGTAGTCTTTGGAGGTTTGTTTTTCTCTGCTGTTTTTACCACTTTGTGGAGTTCTTTTTGCATTTTTGAGGATTTCCATTTTGTGCCTCTTGGCTTTATGTTTGGACATTGTGGATTTAGATTCTTTGCCTGAAGTTTTTGTTCTTTTATTAAACCACCATCTCTAGAACTACTGTGTCTGCCTCATCTTCTGGGTTCTGCTGATTATTAGTGACTGTTTCTCGGACCGGGTCCTGACATCTCCCTAATCTATAGATTTCAAATGACTGGGAATACAGATATGCATCTGTTGGGTCACATATACCTTGAAAAAAAAGGTAGAGGCGTGGTTCAGAAAACTACTCAGTGTCTGGTGTGACCAACCTTTGCCTCATGCAGCACGACACATCTCATTCGCATAGAGTTGATTGACTGTGGCCTGTGAAATATTGTCCCGCTCCTCTTCAATGGCCGTGCGAAGTTGCTGGATATTGGCGGGAACTGGAACAGTAATGAAATGAGATAGGGAGACAGGCAAATTCTAGAAACAGTGGGAAGGTTGGAAGCAGAGATCCCTGTTCTCAGGTGGAAAATATTAGTAATAATAATATTAATGGTTGATGGCAGTGGGTAACAATCATAGATTGCAGTCTCCTTGTCCATTGACTGCTTTCAAGGTAAGGACACAAACMTTTTATATTTTGTAATTTAGGTGAACTATCTCTTTAAAATAGGTCTGGAAGAAAATCCTGCTTGCCTCCAGGAGAGTTGGCCACCCCTGATCTAAGTTTCCCAAGTGTTGGGTGTTCTTGTTATAACAATAACTTCTCAAAACCACCCAACCCCTAAAAGATAATCTAATGAATATCAATATTCAGGTGGTTTATGCCTACCAGTTGAAGATCMTTGCCGTCATCTTACTCTACATAGACAAAATATGTGTTTATGAGTTGTGAGTCCCCTTACCATTTCTGCCTAGCATGGGCACAATACTCAAATGTCCAAAATTATATTTAATTCCTGAAGCATTTAATATCCAATGCTTATTTGTATGACTTATTCAAAACTGTCCATGAATGGCAGCAGTAATGTATAGCCTCATATAATTCATTTTCAAAGACAAGTAGTCATATCATATTTCAAATTGGGAAGAAGTGGAATAATAAAACAAGTGTGGGGATTAACAGTAGTTTTCTTGCTGACAAGCACAGTAGTTACCCTATATTTTAGCCTATTATGAATAATGAAAATTGTTCCACTGATCGGACTAAATAAAGTAAATAGATTAAGTAAATAAAATCTCCCGAAGACAAGATGACAAAATCTGCCTCTTACATCCGAACCAAATTATTGTTCTATTCATTGTCCTCCCTTGTCACGTTCCTGACCTGTTTTATGTTATTTTTTGTATGTGTTTAGTTGGTCAGGGCGTGAGTTGGGGTGGGCATTATATGTTTTGTGTTTCTTGTTAGGTCACTTGAAATTAGCCTTATATGGTTCTCAATCAGAGACAGGTGTTTGACGTTTTCCTCTGATTGAGAACCACATTTAAAATAAAACATTTAGCTGATTCTAAGTAGAGATCATTTAATATAAACACTGTTTGTTTGTGGGTGGTTGTCTTCCGTGTCAGTGTATGTTCGCACCACACGGGACTGTTTCGTTGTCGTTAGTATATGTAGTCTGTTCTTGTTCGTGCGTTATTCATGTTTTATGTAAGTTCTCTCGTTCAGGTCTGTCTACGTCGTTTTGTTGTTTTGTAAAATTATCAAGTGTTCTTCGTGTGTTTAGTTTTCGTCTTGTGAATAAAGAATATCATGTCATCATACCTCGCTGCAAATTGGTCTTCCGATCCCTCTCTCCTCTCCTCGTCCGAGGAGGAGGAATTAGAATGTCGTTACATCCCTGTAGAATCAAACGTACACTTTTAGGTTTATAATCTGTTTGACAAAATTATTATCATAGTTACAAATCAGGTCACCCTACCAACTAAAACATATTGTAGGTCTGTCTGCCTTTTCGTTGTCACAGCCCACATGCCGATCACCGAACGAGGGACGACTTCAGTACACTGAACAACTTCAGTACATGTTGTCAAGAGCCTGCATTCTGAAATACTAGGGACAGTAGTAAGAGCAACCTCATTTTGTTGACAACATTGTAGATAAAACAGCACCGCCATGCTGCTCTTTTTACAGTTTTATAAACTCAGCCGAGAACGTTCTATCTCTCCATTCAGCTCCACTCTAATCTTGAGGTATGCATCCAATCCCCTTGATCCCTTACATAACCGGACCTATCATATTTAAGTGATAATGCCCGAGAAGGCAGTGTTTGGAGAATATATTGTTAGGCCTGAAACGAAGTCGCGGTGGAGCTAGAATTGCTAACATGCTAGCTAATTTAGCTAATAGGTGTATGTTAAGTTTGCTAATAGTTGTTAGCTAAGTTTGCTTATTATTGTTAARTAAGTTTGCTAGTAGGTGTTAGCTAAGTGTGTTAATCTGTGTTAGCCAATAGGTGTTAGCCAAGTTTGCTAATTTGTGTTAGGTAAGTTTGCTAATAGGCGACAGCCACGTTTGCTAATTGGTGTTTGCGAAGTTTACTAATAGGTGTTAGCTAAGTTTGCTATTTGGTGCTTGCCATTCAAAAGTGTGCAGTCAACCTTAATGACTTTTTCCACCATGGGTTTTTGCTACATTACCCATGCAGATGCAAGTATTATACAACTATATTGATGGTTATTTGTTATATTTGGATTTCAGAGCAGATGTAGTCATTATTTGTACTTGCAGGTTTGACTTGTAAATATGTATATGCATGTATAACRATGATGATCCTGCTTTTGTTGTGTTATCTCCCAGAGCTAATGCCTAGGCTTTAACTCAGCTGGCTAATACAGTCAGGAGACCTGAGTTCAAAACCAGTTTATGACACATTTCCATGTCCTGCATCCTTCTCCCTCCCCTTCTTCCTCTCCTCTCCTCCATTATTACAAACGAAGACTGACACTGTCCAGAGAGGCAGCTCTGTTTTTCGTCTCTCACTGTTAATGGCTTCTGACACACCCCAGGATACTTAGGTTTGTTCCCTGTTTCCCACCCTGTCCTCTGCGCTAGGAACTGGCCACATTTACCCACACACGCCCTTGGGCTGTGTTCCAAATGACACCCTATTCCCTATATATAATGTGTATTCCCTATGGGTACTGGTCAAAAGTAGTGTACTATATAGGAAATAGGGAGCCATTGAGGCACACTCTTGGATTCCCTCCATCTCAACATCATTACACCCCCTGCGTCCACCTCTACCCGCCTGCATGCTCAAAAACACAATTTTATATTAAGTCAAATACAGAGGGTGCTGTGTTTGTATTTGCAAGCCCGACTTGACACAGACTCACTACTTTGACCTTTGAACTTGGCTTTCATTGGCCGGGGAGTGGGGAATCCACAGAGGTAGTGAGGTCAATGTGTAATAACAGGGACCATGAGGCCCAATGGATTGAAGTTTTGGCATACAAATTGAGAGTTTGTCAATGTGGTTGATTGTGCCTTTTTAGCCTGATCTGCGGGGTCAGCATTGTGTGTGTGCGTGTGTGTATGTGCACATGTTTTCGTCTGTGTGTGTGTGTGTGTGTGTGTGTGCTGCAGGGTCAGCGTCTGCTGCTTACACGAGGGCCTAAATAGGACTTCCTGTTTATCCTGTCTGGGTCATGTCGTCAGGGCCCAGAGGTCAAAAGGTCATTTCCTGTGGAAGCTGTGTCTGGGTGACTTACAGTACCAGGGGCTAAGAAGATGAGAGGGCCTTTCCTCACAGACAGAATCAGCAACCCAAATGGCACCCTGTTACCTATAACATGTATTATAGTGCATTACTGTTTAGCAGACAAGAATAGTCACTATCTGTCAACATATTGCCCACACCCTCCCAGTCTTCAATAAGAGAGAGACAGACAGTGAAAGAGAAAAAGAGAGAAAAAGTCAAATCAAATCAAATTTTATTTGTCACATGCGCCAAATACAACAGGTGTAGTAGACCTTACCGTGAAATGCGTACTTACAAGCCCTTCACTAACAATGCAGAGTTAAGAAAATATTTTATAAATAAACTAAAGTAAAAAAGAAAACTTGTTAGAAAATAATTTGTAGTTGAAACGCAGCCTATAGATAAATAGTAGGCAGCGCTTGGTTAACTGTCCTGTTGCATAACAATCACATTTTGGAACAGTCAGTGSATTCAGACATCACGTGCATAAAACAACACGCGCTGGTGCGACCGATAGAAGTGTTTGGAACTCACACATGAAAAGGTTAAGCCTATCCCAAACCTTAACCCGTACCTTAACCATTGTGAGTTAATGCCTAACCTTAAGATTTTGGAGTTAATGCCTAAACTTAACCTTAAACACTTTGAAATATGACGTTTGGAACAATTAGAGAGTTGACATTTGAGAAAAATGGATGAACGTCTAATTCTGATGTGAGAGCTTGTTGAGACAGACGCCATAGATGGGTTTGAATACTCATACTCACCGCACTAACCATACTATTTGTGACGTTAATTGAGTATATAGTATGCTTATTGGTCATAGTATGGTTGTAGTGTCACATCATGATCTGTTTCACCTGTCTTTGTGCTTGTCTATACCCCCCTCCAGGTGTCGCYCATCTTCCCCATTATCCCCAGTGTATTTATACCTGTGTTCTCTGTTTGTCTGTTGCCAGTTCGTTTGGTCCGTCAAGCCGACCAGTGGTTCYCCTTGCTCCTGTGTGTTTCTAGATCCTGTTTTCTAGTTTTCCCAGTTTTTGACCATTCTGCCTGCCCTGAGCCTGTCTGCCATTCTGTACCTTGTCACATCATTGGATTATTGACCTCTGYCTGCCTTGACCACGAGACTGCCTGCCGTTCTGTACCTTATGSACTCTGATCAGGATAACTGACCTCTGCCTACCCTTGACCAGTTGCTTTGCCTGCCCCCTGTTCTAGTAATACACTTGTGTTACTTCTACACTGTCTGCAATTGGGTCTTCTCCTGAAACGCGATATAAAGTTAGCATGCCAAAAGTTCCCGGATGTCGTACTACATTCTCCAAAATACGAAGTAAACAAGCAGTGGCCACTATTTCCGTGCTATTAGGGCCCATAATGCAAATCTTCAGAAAATGGGCGTGGCTTCACAGCKTTTTCAGATTTGAAGACAATGGCGGAAAATATGCAGCCGAAGTCCAACGAGATCAGATACAAATTCATTGCTTTAAAATTATGACAAACGTTAATAAGAAAACGTTGAGCAATGTAATAAAGTAATGACTTTTCAAATAAGTTACCTTACACGTTATGTTGGCTGACAATTTCTTAGCTACGCCATCCTTATAAACATAGCATATCATTACAGCACTATGTACCGGTATGTTAGCTCGCTACCTAACGTTAGTTAGCTATTAATACATCGAACTTGCCAGTATTAACTATATGCTATCTAACTACCCAATGTTTATTGACTTGATTATTCCGGTCATTCTTAGTTTAGCTAAGCGGTATAGTCATTGTGTTTTCAAAAATTAGCTCTGGTTATCTACTCCAATTTCAGTGCACTCTCTCTGAGTGTACCCGTGCCAGAGCGCAAAATAACTAATTCGCAAAATTACGAACACTCAACACCAGTTGAATATGGCTGGTGTCAGTAAATGTTGCCAAAAAAACGTAATTAAATTGTTGCCAGCAGCATAGTTAGTCACCAACGCTCTGGGTAACATGAAAACAGCCTAACCAGCTCTGCTAGGGCGAGTAAAATGGTCAGAGTGAGGTGTTCTCTCATTTGTATCTGGAAGTAGCTAGCAAGTTAGCCAGTTAGCTTGGGTGCTTGACTGCCRTTGTGAGGTCAGAACGCCTGGCAGTGTGTGCTCTGAGCGCTCCGAGAGCGAAACGCTTTGAATATACAAAAGGTTAATCTGACAACACTCTGAATTTACGAACGCCCAATGCGCACTCTGGCACTCCAGATTRAATTTAATAACACACCCAAAGTAGTAAAAAGTTTAGTTTGTAATTTGTTATGCTAACAAGCTAGCAAGAGTTTGCATAGCAACAGTATCAACTTCTGGTCGACAGGAGAAGCGTTAGTACGCTCAACTGAAAGGATACCGTTCGTTTACAGTATACTAAAATTAACTAATAGTATGTAGTATATACTCATTAAGTATGTAGCATGTACAATGTTAGTATGGGTATTCAAACACAGCTCATCCTTGAGGCTGTGATATCCCCATGCACTCTGATGACCCACTGACAGTGACACACCCACATGCCTGCACACACACACAAACACACACAGACACACTCCCAGACACATACTTTTGAGGGCTGATGAGGTGGCCTGGTGGCTTGAAAGAATGAGAGGACAGGGCACAGAACTGGGTCACAGCTCTCCCAAAGGCTCTGGCTTGGTTGCACACATATTGTAGACATACAATCAATGGAATGGACTTCCCTAAATCCCTGTATTTTTAGATAGTCCATTCAATTTGGTGCGACAACACAAACTGCCATTTGTATGTATAGATGTACAAGTCACAAACATGGATATAACAAACATCAACAAATACAACAAACCAGAGTACAGTGATTGAAATATAAATATCTGTTCTAGTTAGATCTATATCTTTGACTACACCAGGGCATGCAAACAGCTTCCTGTCATAGATGGGATCAGTTTATTGAATTTCTGGTGCCACTTATTATGACTTTCAGCTTCGCTCAGTGTCACCCTTTGATACAGTCCTGACTGCTGTGTGTGTGTGTGTGTGTGTGTGTGTGTGTGCGTGAACCTATTTGTGTGTGTGTGTGTGTGTGTGTGTGTGTGTGTGTGTGACAGACAGGCAGTTTTCTGTGATATAGACTACTGTTCTTTGTCCTGATTTGGCCTATAGCCACAACCACTATAGCAGGCTTTGTCTAGCCATGACTCATGAAAGACATTTCCTTTATGTGATAATGCACGGTTTATGGGATAACAAGGGGACTTTTTTCTTTGCTGTACCTTTAGATGATACACACTGTGTAATTCTAACACCGCTAAGTTAAAGCACAGAACAACGATTCCTAATGTWTGGTGTCCATATTAGGACAGCCTAAGTCTCAGCAGAAATTGTTTCAATTTCAATAGGACTATACACTGAGTATACCAAACATTAGGAACATCTTCCACTATTGAGTTGCACCTCAAATAGTGTCCACAGAACAGCCTCAATTTATCGGGGTATGGACTCTACAAGCCACTCTTTGACTTGATGACAGCACAGTCTTGGCATTCTCTCAACCAGCTTCACCTGGAATGCTTTTCCAACAGTCTTCATGGAGTTCACACATATTCTGAGCACTTGTTGGCTGCTTTTCCTTCACTCTGCAGTCCGACTCATCCCTTTCATGACTTCCGCCGAAGTCGGACCCTCTCCTAGTTCGGGCGGCGTTCGGCGGTCGACGTCACCGGCCTTCTAGCCATCGCCGATCCACCTTTCATTTTCCATTGGTTTTATCTTGTCTTCYCTCACACCTGGTTTCAATTCCRTCAATTAGATGTTGTGTATTTAACCCTCTGTTCCCCCCATGTCRGTGTCCGGAATTGTTTATTGTAAGTGCTTGTGCACGTATTGTCTGGTGTAAGTCGGGTTATGTACCCATTCATWGATTTTTCTGATTTCCGGTGGGTTTTTGTTAATAACTTCTTACGGCTGAGATCCCGTTAACCTGTTTGGGATAGGAGGCAGCATTTTCACTTTTGCATGAAATGCGTTCCCAGAGTAAACGGCCTGCTACTCTGTCCCAGATGCTAATATATGCATAGTATTAGTAGTATTGGATAAAAAACACTCYGAAGTTTCTAAAACTGTTTGAATGATGTCTGTGAGTATAACAGAACTCATATGGCAGGCGAAATCCTGAGAAAAATCTAACCAGGAAGTGGGAAATCTGAGGTTTGTCCCACTGGCGTCTGTATGTCACGTCTGCTGTTCGTGATCGATTGATCTGTTGGACCCACACGTCACCCTCCTCTGGTCATCCTGGGATCGGTCGGACAGTGCGCTGTTTGAACGGGAGGTACTGGTGACCTACCTTGCTCGGTGTGCGTGTAAGGCTCCTAGGCACTTGCACAGAGGTAAGCTACACCCCTTACCCGTTCCACAACGGCCTTGGTTGCACCTGTCGGTGGATTTTCTGACCGATCTTCCACTCTCACAGGGTACCACCGCGATCCTGGTTGTTGTGGATCGTTTCTCTAAGTCGTGTCGTCTCCTCCCTCTGCCCGGTCTCCCTACGGCCCTACAGATTGCGGAGGCCTTGTTTACGCACGTCTTCCGGCACTACGGGGTGCCTGAGGATATAGTGTCTGATTGAGGTCCCCAGTTCACATCTAGGGTCTGGAAGGCATTCATGGAACGTCTGCCTTACTTCAGGGTTTCACCCCGAGAGTAATTGGCAGGGGGAGAGAGTAAACCAGGATGTGGGCAGGTTTCTGCTGTCCTATTGCCAGGACCGGCCGGGGGAGTGGGCGGCGTTCGTGCCCTGGGCTGAGATGGCACAGAACTCGCTTCGCCTCTCCTCCACTAACCTCTCTCCCTTCCAGTGCGTACTGGGGTACCAGCCGGTTCTGGCGCCTTGGCATCAGAGTCAGACCGAGGTTTCTGAGGTGGACGACTGGTTCAGGCGCGCGGAGGAGACATGGGAAGCTGTCCGTGTTCACCTTCAGCAGGCCGTGATGCGCCAAAAGAAGAACGCAGATCGCCACCGCAGTGAGGCTCCGGTGTTCGCACCGGGGGACCGGGTCTGGCTCTCGACCCGAAACATGCCCATCCGCCTGCCCTGCCGGAAGCTGGGTCCGCGGTTTGTGGGGCCATTTAAAGTCCTGAGGAGAGTGAGCGAGGTTTGTTATAGGTTACAACTTCCACCCGATTACCGTATTAACTCCTCGTTCCATGTGTCTCTCCTCAGGCCGGTGGTGGCTGGCCAGCTCCAGGAGTCTGAGGTGCGGGAGGTTCCTCCGCCCCCTCTGGACATCGGGGGGGCCCCGGCGTACTCCATTTGCTCCATACTGGATTTGAGGCGTCGGGCAAGGGGCCTTCAGTATCTCATGTAGTGGGAGGGGTACGGTTTCGGAGGAGAGGTGCTGGGTTCCGGTCAAGGACGTGTTGGACCCTTCAATGCTGCAGGAGTTCCACCGTCCTCGTCCGGATTGCCCTGCGCCTTGCCCTCCAGGTCGTCCCCGAGGCCGGTGTTGGCGCACTGCTGGAGCCGCGCGTCAAGGGGGTCCCTCTCCTAGTTCGGGCAGCGTTCGGTGGTCGACGTCACCGGCCTTCTAGCCATCGCCGATCCACCTTTCATTTTCCATTAGTTTTGTCTTGTCTTCCCTCACACCTGGTTTCAATTCCATGTTGTGTATTTAATCCTCTGTTCCCCCCATGTCTTTGTCCGTAATTGTTTATTGTAAGTGCTTGTGCACGTATTGTCTGGTGTGCGTCGGGTTATCTACTCATTTATTGATAGTTCTGTTTTCCGGAAGTTTTTGTTATTAAACTGAGCCGTTGGAAACCTCGTTTTTTGCTCTCCTGCATCTGACTTCTCTGCCGCCAGTACGCACCCCTTACAATCCGAAACCATGTGAATTTGGTCGGGGCATTGTGGAGGCCAGGTCATCTGATGCTGCACTCCATCACTCTCCTTCTTGGTCAAATAGCCCTTTAACAGCCTGGAGGTGTGTTGTATCATTGTCCTATTGAAAAACAAATGATAGTCCCACTAAGCGCAAACCAGATGGGATGGCATATCGCTGCAGAATGCTGTAGTAGCCATGCTGGTTAAGTATGCCTTGAATTCTAAATAAATCACTGACAGTGTCACCAGCAAAGCACCCCCACACCATCACACCTCGTACACCATGCTTTACGTTGGGAAATACACATGCATAGATCATCCGTTCACCCACACCGCGTCTCACAAAGACACTAAAAATCTCATATTTGGACTCATCAGACCAAAGGACATATTTCCACTGGTCTAATGTCCATTGATCCAATCCAAGATGATGTAGCAGTCAGACGTATTTGTACTAGTCGTGTCTCATGTATATATCTTTTTATATATTTTTTCTTCGTATATCTTAAAAAAAATATTTTTCTAAACCTCAACTTCAAAATACACTTTTGCAACCAGCCTCACCCAATGTTTGTGAGGATCTGCTTTTTAGTAAAGTATTTTTCTTTACTTTTGAACTGGAACCCCAACAGAAGCTAGGCAGCTAACTAGCTAGTAGTCAGCGATCAGCTAACCTTTAGCTCGGAAAACTCTCACCAGTTTGCACAACGCGATTCAAACCAGAGCATACCGGACTTATTTTCTCTCCATATCTCCGGATTCCAACCGCAACCTCTGAACCTTCTCACCTGGATCATCGCAGCTAGCTAGCTGCTATCCGAGTGGCCACTCCTGGCTAACGTCTCTGTCCCGAAGCAAGCACCAATTAGCCTGGAGCTAGCCCATGCTAGGCCCATCTCAGCTAGCTGAAGAGGTTCATCAGCCACTCCTGGGCTACAATACCTATTTTGCCAATTGGCCTGGACCCCTTTTACTGTCGGTTCGGAGCCCCGCCGATCCTTCAGGACTGGACTACCGACGTAATCTGCCCGAAGGGGTTCTTCAACTGGCTAAAACGTTGCAACGTCCCCTGAATGCCCATCATGTTAGCCTGCTAGCCGCGGCCCGCTAGCTGTCTAGAGCATATTGGACTGTTAGCTGAAGAGATCCATCGGCCAATTCTTGGGCCACTATACCTATTTTTGCCAATTGGACTGGACCCCTTTACTACACGGAACCCTACTAATCCATCACGGACTGGTTTGCCGACGTAACCGCACAAGGAGGCTAAAACAGACTTCTTCCGTCGCGACGTCCCTCTAAGGCCCTTCTGCTAGCCCCGGCCCGCTAGCTGTCGGAATCGCCGTGTCTCCAGCCAGCCTAACTAGTCACTGGACCCCTGGTTAGTGATTATTGCTTATTTCACTGTAGAGCCTCTAGCTCTGCTCACTATGCCTTAGCTAACCCTTTAGTTCCACCTCCCAACCATGCARTGACATCACCTGGTTTAAATGATGTTTCTAGAGACAATATCTATCTCATCATCACTCAATGCCTAGGTTTACCTCCACTGTATTCACATCCTACCAAACCTTTGTCTGTACATTATGCCTTGAATCTATTCTATTGCGCACAGAAACCTGCTCATTTTAATCTCTGTGCCAAATGTACTAGACGACCAGTTCTTAAAGCCTTTAGCCGTACCCTTATCCTACTCCTCCTCTGTTCCTCTGGTGATGTAGAGGTTAATCCAGGCCCTGCAGTGCCTAGCTCCAATCCTATTCCCCAGGTGCCCTCATTTGTTGACTTCTGTAACCATACAAGCCTTGGTTTCATGCATGTCAACATTAGAAACCTCCTCCCTAAGTTTGTTTTATTCACTGCTTTAGCACACTCTGCCAACCCGGATGTCCTAGCCATGTCTGAATCCTGGCTTAGGAAGACCACCAAAACCCCTGAAATTTCCATCCCTAACTATAACATTTACCGACAAGATAGAACTGCTAATCTACTGTTGCAATCTACTGCAGAGATAGCCTGCAGAGTTCTGTCTTACTATCCAGGTCTGTACCCAAACAATTCGAGCTTCTACTTTTAAAAATCCACCTTTCCAGAAACAAGTCTATCACCGTTGCCGCTTGCTATAGACCACCCTCTGCCCCCAGCTGTGCCCTGGACACCATATGTGAATTGATTKCCCCCCATCTATCTTCAGAGCTCGTGCTGCTAGGTGACCTAAACTGGGACATGCTTAACACCCCGGCCATCCTACAATCTAAGCTAGATGCCCTCAATCTCACACAAATGACTAATGAACCTACCAGGTTACAACCCCAAAAGCGTAAACACGGGTAGCCTCATAGATATCATCCTAACCAACTTGCCCTYCAAATACACCTCTGCTGTCTTCAACCAAGATCTCAGCGATCACTGCCTCATTGCTTGCATCCGTAATGGATCTGCGCTCAAACAACCACCCCTCATCACTGTCAAACGCTCCCTAAAACACTTCAGCGAGCAGACCTTTCTCATCGACCTGGCCCGGGTATCCTGGAAGGATATTGACCTCATCCCGTCAGTAGAGGATGCCTGGTTATTCTTTAAAAGTGCCTTCCTCTCCATCTTAAATAAGGATGCCCCATTCAATTTTTTTTTWACCAGAAATAGATATAGCCCTTGGTTCACTCCAGACCTTACTGCCCTTGACCAGCACAAAAACATCCTGTGGCGTACTGCATTAGCATCAAATAGCCCCCGRGATATGCAACTTTTCAGGGAAGTTAGGAACCAATATACACAGGCAGTTAGGAAAGCTAAGGCTAGCTTTTTCAAACAGAAATTTGCACCTTGTAGCACAAACTCAAAAAAGTTTTGGGACAATCTAAGGTCCAAGGAGAATAAGAGCACCTCCTCCCAGCTGCCCACTGCACTGAGGCTGGGAAACAATGTCACCACCGATAAATCCACTATAATTGAGAATTTCAATAAGCATTTTTCTATGGCTGGTCATGCGTTCCACCTGGCTACCCCTACCCCAGTCAACAGCCCTGCATCCCCCACAGCAACTCGCACAAGCCTCCCCCATTTCTCCTTCACCCAAATTTTGATAGCTGATGTTCTGAAAGAGCTGCAAAATCTGGACCCCTACAAATCAGGCGCGCTAGACAATCTGGACCCTCTCTTTCTAAAATGATCTGCCAAAATTGTTGCAACCCCTATTACTAGCGTGTTCAACCTCTATTTTGTATCATCTGAGATCCCCAAAGATTGGAAAGCTGGCGCGGTCATCCCCCTCTTCAAAGGGGGAGACATTCTAGACCAAAACTGTTATAGACCTATATCCATCCTGCCCTGCCTTTCTAAAATCTTCGGAAGCCAAGTTAACATACAGATCACCGACCATTTCGAATCCCACCGTACCTTCTCCACTATACAATCTGGTTTCCGAGCTGATCATGGGTGCAACTCAGCCACGCTCAAGGTCCTAAACGATATCATAACCGCCATCAATAAGAGACATTACTGTGC